>NW_026057579.1:11603837-11665138 GCF_023721935.1 Panthera uncia
TATATCTATTAAAGAGAATTTTCACAAAGAAAATGGTAGGTCCAAATGGCTTCATTAATGAATTCTATTAAATATTTAAGGGAAAAAAATCATACCTGTATTTTGCAAACTCTTCACAAAGTAGATAAGTATAATCGTTCCAATTCACTTTATGAGGCAAGCATAACTCTGATACCAAGATAAGATAAAGATATTGCAAAGAGAAAAAAACTGGAGACTAATGTTTCTCATGAATATTAAATGCAAAAATCTTTAACAAAGTATTCTATTGATTATGATAGAACAGCAATAGATAGCAGGGACTATAAGTCATGACCAAGTAGGTTTTATCCTGGGAATTCAAATTGGCTCATATATGAAATCAATCAGTATAATTCACCATAGTAAAGGATTATGAAAGAAAAATCACATGATCACTTCAATGGAGCAGAAAAAGTATTTGCTACATTCAATGGCAATTTATGATTTGAAAAAATCCTAACAATAAACTATGAATGGAAGGAAACTTCTCAACCTGATAAAGAACACCTATGAAGACTTTATGGCTAGTATCAAATTTAATGGTAAAAAATTAACATTTTTTTCTCTTACATCAGAAACAAAGAAAGGACTTCTCTCATTTCTTTTTTTCCCTTAATGTTGAAGTAGAGAGCCCAAAATGTAATAAGTCAAGAAAAAGAAATAAAGTTTGAAAAGGTGAAATAAAAATGTCATTATGGAAATTCAACCAAACTATACATAAAATAGTCAAAGGAACCTATAAAACTGCTATGAAATACTAAGGAAATTTTATAAGAATTCATAATACAAAGTCAACCATACAAAAATCAAGTTTTTTCTTTAAATTTTCAAAGTCTAATTGAAGATTAAAAATGTAATTAAATGAATTCCTTAATGTACCCATCTATGGGACATTTTGAGTATATGCCTTATCCAGAACCACTTTTGAGGAAAGTAACCAAAGAGAGTTCTCTGAGTATGGTGTGGGGCATTTGACATATGACTTAGTAAACTGCCTTCAAAATGCAAATTTTGACTAATTTTTCTCTTTCTAATTAGGCAAAACATTTTTCTTCCCCTTCAGCACTAAATGTTGCTTCTCCATAAAGGCACTGAAACCATAAGTTCAATAGTATCTTGGTTTACACTAGTACCCATTTGAGTATCTACTTTAAAAAATGTTTGGTTATTTATATGAATGATAATGAAGTTGTTTGCTGAAAAAAGCTTTAAATGTTAAATTTCATATACCAATGAGCAAAAGGATGAAGTATTCAGAAAAGAGCAGGAAATTGTTAAACCCGTGAAATCAAATTACATAGACAGTTTGCCTACTCTACCTAGTTGTCTTGTTGAGCTTAGTCTTTATAATATTTAAGAATTAAAAAAATATTTTACGCTTTTAAGAACAAAAGTACTTTAATATCAAACACTTAGCCCAGCATATTATCTTTGCACCCACGCTGTAATGATCTATGAGTGCTGTTGACACAACACTGTTAATAGTCCTGACAGAGCGCCTCAGAAAGTTCACAATGCTGAATCGCAATAGCAAAGAATATGGACACAAATCAGGTAAAACTAAGAAAACAAAGTGAATATTAGTGAATGTAGCCCATAGGTAAGCTTCCTTCTGGAGTGAAAACAGAAGCACATAGTAGACATTTCTAACAGTATCCTTGAGTAAACTGTATTTGATTCACAAGGTCACCTCTTCAGAAATGTTATTTGAAGATGCTCTATGTTTATTTAATTTCAGGTTTCCTCTGTCATTCTCAGTAGTGTCAACTAATGATAAAATATGTCTATTACTGGGGTGCCTGGGTGGCTCAGTCCGTTAGCAGTCTGATTCTTGGTTTCTGCTCGGGTCATGATTTCACAGTCTGGTGAGTTTGAGCCTCACATTGGGCTCTGTGCTAACAGCACAGATCCTGCTTGGGATTCTCTCTGTCTCCCTCTTTCTCTGCCCCTCCCCCACTCATGCTGTCTTTCTCTCTCAAAATAAATAAATAACTTAAAAAAATATGTCTATTATCTTTTTCTTATAGCTGCTTTTTAACCAGGGAAATAAAATTACTGCACTGAAGTCAGAGATACATGTTTACCCCATGTTCCAAAGCAGTGAACTGCTTGTTTATTTAGTCATTTTCACTGTTGATAAATACGGTGTTTGGTCCAGTGTTGGTTGCGGGGCTTCCCTTGTCATTGTTATTAATGGCGATGTTGAAGTACCTTGTTCCTAAAGAACACACAATAGTGGGGCTCCTGGGTGGCTCAGTTGGTTAAGTGTCCGCCTTTGGCTCAGGTCGTGATCTCGTGGTCTGTGAGTTCGAGCCCTGCGTCGGGCTCTGTGCTGACAGCTCAGAGCCTGGAGCCTGTTTCAGATTCTGTGTCTCCCTCTCTCTGACCCACCCCAGTTCATGCTCTGTCTCTCTCTGTCTCAAAAATAAATAAACGTTAAAAAAAATAACACACAATAGTATTGATATTTTGTGTTTGGAGGTGTTTTCTCTTGAACTCAACTCTCCTTGAAGGGAAGCCTGTCCTGCACTGTGGAATAAGTATACTAGTTTACCTTCCTATCGGCACTGGGGAACAATCTAAAGAAGGGCAAGCTCCCTTCAGCAGAGCTGAGCTCCTGTTTCTGGTGATCAGGGTTGGGATACTTCACATGTTTGTTTCAGGGCACTCAAGGCTGGTTTTCAGAAGACTAGGAAGTGGGAGGACAGATGTACTTGAAAGAACAGAGAAGGCCAAGGTTCTTTTCCCAGGTTATTTTCTTGCAACTTACTAATTTCTTAAATTGGGCAATTTGCTTATCTTACTCTTGGCTTTTTTTTTATTTAACTGTTTTTTAAAAAGTAATTTATGAAGACTTATCTAAGTATTCTGCATAGATATTATAGGGATCTGGTATGAGGTAGTTTTGCAAACCAGCAAGAAAAATGCAAATACAGGGTATTCTTACTTATAGTCGTTGGAATTACTATCAATAAGAGTAAACAAAGGTTTCTTTGATACTGATTCTCCCCTTTCTGTTTAATTTACCTCACTGAACACTATTTTCTTTTTCTTTTTTTAATCTTTGGATATATATATATTAATTTATATGACATATTTTATTAGATATATATAATATATATTATATTCCATAATATACTATATACATTTTCCTGTATTATATAGATATATATTATATATGGTATATTATAGAATATAATACATAAAATATATACTATATATATTATATTTATAAAATATATATAAATATATATAAATATATAAATATATATATAAATTCTAAGTTACACTTTCTTGTGATTACTCTCCCATACAATTACTATTTCTTTTATTTTTCACATTTTAATCAATATAGATACTGATCCAAAGGAATGAAGCTAAAACATTAGAATTTCATGTAGGATAAGGCACTTTCTAGAGATGGGACACAACATATTTTCCCTAGGTCTCTGAATCAGGTTTTATTTATAATATTAACAATGGCCAAATATCTTGGGAGAAGAGCTGCAGGTACCTAAATGCGTTGGGGTTATTTCAAATTAACTTGTCTTTGATACATTTTTAAGACACTTTGTGATGAATGGAAAATCGTTGAGTTGACGCAAAACAATGGTTGAGAAGCAGCTTAGGAACTTGGGAGCTGAGATCTATTGTGCAAATTTCACTCACAATAGGTCTGTGAGCATAATGAGGCTATACATTTTTCATTTTACAGATGGAGCAGCTGGGTCCAGAGAAGTTGAGTAAGTTGTTCAAGCTGCAGACTGCTCTATGGAGGAGCTGAGACCTGACGAAGATGTTGTGAGCACTGTTTCTCCATAAGAAGGCTAAAAGAGGTGATGGGGGTACACCCCTGTTCCAACTGGACAAATTCTGTTCTAGTTGGTTTTGCTTTTTCTGTTTTTTTTTTTATTTGAGAGTTCTTAATGAGATTTTTTTTAAGTGAGAATTCAAATGTAAACATTTATCAAACCGATTGGATAGACTAAGTGTACAGCCATTGTTCTTGGTCATATCCCTGCTTCCCGTTATATACATCATGAGTGATGATTCCATTAAAAAGTCAAATAGGCAAATAGCATTAGGGAAGGTAGTTTAAAGTAATGGCTTTCAAATATTTTGACTGCAATCCACAAAAGGAAATACCGTAAAATCAAGGTGACCCAATGTAAAACTACAAACACAACAGAAACAAAAGTGCTACAAAGACTATGAATTCTGATATTTTTATTCTGTTCTGTTAAAAATTGATTTTATGGTCCAGTTTGGAAAAAAGAAGTGTAAAGAAGGACCATTTAAAAAATTGTTTATACCTCCCATCATGTTTATGTCAGTAATTAAGGTATTATGACCAAAAGGGTGAATATTCTAGATTTAAAACCTGAGAGATGACACCATCTCATGGGGGAACTTTAAATCAAAGGTGACTTTATCATCATTTCCAGAATTAATATTTTAGTATGATTGACTTGAAGCACTAGTGGTCTCACTCCTGCACTCGAAGTAGTTTTATGTTTGGATTTTCAAAATTGACTGCAGTAACAATGATATTTATGACATGGGTTAGGTTAGATTAGGTGACATTTGGGGTAGAAATCATTTCTTTGTACAGACTTAATCATTTTATTAGAAAAATATCAAGCACCCAGGAAGCTTAGAGAAAAAAACATCATCGTAATTTCTGTCGTGGATACCATGCAGGGCCTTCCTGCTGGTTGTTGAAAGCCACATGAAGGGTGGTTGGTGACCATTTCCCATGCTCTCCCACATCTTTCTTGCCTCTTTCATTTAGTTTTCTCACATTTTCTCCTACACCCCTTCTTCTATTTATTCCTTTTCCTTTTTTGCCTTCTCTTGACTGAGCCTTACACTTAGGCATAATTGTAACTTTATCTGCTTTTAAAAGGCAAATTGGTCTAACATGCTGATCGTACTTTGAGGGGTCAACCAATACATCTCAGACTGAAGGCTGTAAATTGTTTCATTTTCATTAGGAGAGGATGTGCCTTTTTTGTGCCTTTACTGTAGCACTAGTCATCCCTTCTTGTCTTACATTATAATCATCTGTTTCTGTTCCCTCCCGACATATTTACCAAATATGTAAATTAATGATGAGCCGAGATTCCACTTAGAAATATTTATGTTTCCAGATATTTTCAGATTCAATAGAAGAATATATATACATATATATATATATATATATGTATACATATGTATACATATATGTGTGTGTGTGTGTGTATAATGGAGTTTAGTGAAATCAACAAAACCAAAGAGGACAAATACTTGGCAAGCTATCTGACATTCTTCTATGCTGGGCTCCAGGCGCACACCCCCAGGCACAGCTCTCCTTTCAACTGGGATGGGTCTGAGCCTTAACATCCTCCCTAACATGGTATTTTAGGAGATGTAATTAGTTCATAAGACTTGGCCTTCGAAATATAATATGCCTACCATCCCTCTTTTAATGGAGATGAATTCAGATATTGAAAATTATTTTTCCTTGCAGCTCTGGTTTACACTGAGGAAATTGCCAAAGATGCAGATAAGTGAATTGTAGCCAAAACATGAGAACTGCTAGAGGTGACATCTGTTGGCTCTGTCTTTCTCTCCTGTTATGAACTTGATTCTGCTTTCTTCCTTTTCTCCTTATTAATTATAAAAATATAAGAATCCTTTTCCTGGAAATGTTGTCTTAGGGAGTCTATCATCTCTGATTCAAATGCAACCTTCCCTTCAAAGCCTCAGCTGGTAGTTCAGTTGTTGTTAATTTGCCATCATCTGTTCCCCTGGGTCCAAGGTGGCTATCAATTTCCCAGGCATCTCAGAAATCAGCGTCCAAAGACAGTGAAAGGAGAAAAATCACAATACTGTATCCAATGCTCATGTCTGAACCCACCTCCCAGGAAAAGGCATGAGACCCCCACGATAGGTTTAGACCAACTAACAGATTTCATCCCCTGCAATTATTGTTAGAAGCAGATTCCTGAAAATCATGGCCATTTGGAGGGGAGTGAACAAACAGTTTCAGTTAAAAGGAAGTAGAGAGGAAAATTGGAAAATTCAATAATCAGTGGACAGTGTCTGCTACATGGCAGCAATGTGCCCATCTAATTTTTGATCGTTTGCAGTCAATTATTGCCATATATTGTGAGAACAGCAACTTCTCATTCTTATCTCCTGCCATCCCTCATGGAAAGCAAAAGAAACTTGATAATAATTTAGGCTCAGTTTTACCATACACAGAATCTGATTTTCAGTGAGCATATTTGTGGCTTAATTACCTATTGATAGGGGCTTGCACATGAATTTTATTATGTTTGTGTATGATGTGGGAACCATTTTCTATAATACAGGAAATTATATAGGGACTCTCTTAACTGAGAGTCAGTCTCTGGTCTTACTAGCTTTTATTTTTTTCATATGAGGAAGAGTTTTGTAGATGAAATAGAGTTGGTCATTATAGGAGCTCTAGATATGGAACTGATCATGTTGCATCAAATATAATAGAAAAATCTATTATAAATGTACAGTAATAGCTTCAATAGTGCAACTATGTGATGTATCTAATATTTGTAAAGACTAAAGACAGCATATTTAAATTTAAACTAAGAGTCATAAAGCTACACATCTATATTTACTTAAATTCTGCACAACACAATCTATATTAGATTTTCTTTAGCATTTTTTCTGTGTTGTCATTGCAGTTCTGTGTCTTGTCATATTTTAATCTACTTCTATGTACAATCAGGAAATTGCTTTGGAGTGCAGTAATATGCCTATAGAACTACATTACAATGATTTGCAAATAATGTCACCATCGCTATTGCATTTTCCACTTGGAAAAGTATCTTACCTAGGAAATCACTCTTAAGGCAAGCAATAAACAATTTCATTAGAAATAGGTTTTTTTTTAATGGTACATTTCACAGTTATTTCCAGTTTTGTTGTACTTTCTTTGTAAATTTGCAAGAACTTGGGTGATCAGCTAGCTTCTAAAACGTGAATGTGTCTCTCTAAGCATCAAAACTTGATCCATCATGGGTTGCAATATGGATAGGCTTACTGTAATTGTGTTCTGCCTAACATGTAAACATAATCTTGGAAAGTCAAGTGAATTACTTATTGCAACTTCATTCCTTAACAACGTCCTAGGGCCTCCATGTTGAGACCGGACCTGGGGTCTACTATGTAGATTGATTTGAGAATAAGCCATTTCAGACTTTCAGAACTAAAAGGAGAGGAGAATCTGCATCACTTGAGATTGAATGACTAGATTCATTCACATCTGTTATGAGTCTGTTGTAGGAGGTACAGGCTGAGGGGAAGCAGCCTGCTTGTTCTCCTGTTGCTGTGTTCACATGGAACCATCCTCACGTGCCTTTCCCAGAAGATGTGAAGGTATCTCAGGCTAGTGGAACAGCATCCTCTTTCCTACGGCCTTTGACTTTTCATTCTTCTGCTTTGGAAATAACCCTAAAAAAAAAAGTGAAAGGTTAAAGGAAATCTGTCTGCTGAGCACCTGAAAGAAACCAGCTTTCGGAACTGAGCTTATAAATATAAACTTATAAATAAGGCTTGGGTTCAACAAAGAAAGGATAAAAGAGCCAAGGAATTCCTCTGTCTTCTGTACTTAGAGGGTGTTGCTTCCTTGTCAAAGGAACAAAAAAAAATGAATAGAATGGCGTCAGAACAGAGAGCATGTTGAGAAGGAGGAAGGTAAACTTTCAGACATATTCAGAGGGCAGAATATATTCTCTAGCATAATTGTTTTAGTCTGTGTGAATCCACTGTCCTCAGGGGCCATCCTGCATGCCATTGGAAGACTGGCTCTAGGAGGAGGGGGAAGTCACATGTCTGGGCTTTTCCCATAATTATTCCTAGGTTCCCAGTCAAGCCAATTTTGAAGATAAGAAAGACACTTCTCAATGGACCTAAGCTTTCCAGCTGATGTCTTGCTTTCCCTTTTGTACTTGACACAGCTGTGTCCTCTTTAGGTGAACTCTGCTTATAGAGTATATGGCTTTCTACAGGAATCTAGCATTTTATATCGTTCAGCCCGTGGTTTCAATATTGCTTAGAGAAACATGAATGGACATCTTGGCATGATGAAAGAACCTCTGCGAACAGTTACAGCTCCCTTTCCTGAAGCTTCTGCTCTGGGAAGACTATTTTACATCTCCCTATAGTACCCTCATATTATCAGTTCTAACCTTGGGGCATCCTCCTTAAGTCTGAATTTTTTTGCTCTACCATCTTCAGTATTTTATTTTGGTTCTCACAGATGATTAGGTTCCATGTGAATATATTTTTCATATGCTATGCTCCTCCCTCCTAGGAAGATAGGACTTGTTGGAATACTATTCTTGAACCATTAGGAAAGCCTTTTCTCATTCTGATATTCATCACTGCTTTTATTGTTACTACAATAGCAAAGCATAATCTTACCCCAAAGAGAGATGATTATTATTTTACATTCATAACTTTGGAAATACTTGCCATGTGAAATGCTGAAGGCATCCTTTAATTAATTATTGTTCCTTTTTGATAAGCAAGAAAGTTAGACCACATGATTGATTCCTGTGTCTATGCCATATGAACATTTTAATTACATGAAAAATGGTTATAGTTTAAATTAGTGTGTACCCTACATAATTCAGACTTTGAATTGTCTTCTGGCAACCCCACTGCCACCACAATTTACATTTCTATTACTCTTCTCATGACTAATATTTTCAAAGAAGAAGCAGTAGGAAGCAACAGCAACAAATTCTAAGAAGAAGCAATTTCTTTCTTTCTTTATTTATAATTTTTTTTAACATTTATTTATTTGTGAGACAGAGAGAGAGCATGAACAGGGGAGGGTCAGAGAAAGAGGGAGACACAGAATCTGAAACAGGCTCCAGGCTCTGAGCTGTCAGCACAGAGCCCCACGCGGGGCTCGAAACCACGGACCATGAGATCATGACCTGAGCCGAAGTCGGACGCTTAACCAACTGAGCCACCCAAGCGCCCCTAAGAAAAAGCAATTTAAACTGTTTACTTCCATTGTGACTATTTTTTAAATGTTTATTTGTTTTTGAGAGAGGGAGCATGTGGGCAAGGGACAGAGAGAGACGGAGACAGAGAATCCCAAGCAGACTCCACGCTGTCAGCACAGAGCCCTACTCAGGGCTCAAGGGCATGAACCTTGAGATCGCGACCTGAGTGGAAATTGAGAGTCAGACACTTAACCAACTAAGCCTCCCAGGTGCCCCCTGACTATTTTTAAACTTAAGGAACCAACCTACAAATGGTTAGGGACACCACTGAACAGTACCTGCCATCTCTCTGAGTGAGAGCTTCCGGAGGGAGGAACTCACAATTTGTGAATAAGGAGAACACAGGGGATCAGGTCACAATAGGCTAATGACCAAGAGGAGAACTTTCAGTACAGAAACAGTTGCTGCCCTAAAGTAGTGTGTGGAAGTTAGACACTAAGGGAGGAAATGAAGATCCATCGATAATAGGCTTTATGTTTGCAAATTTCCCTGAAGTATCACCTCAAGTAACTGGCAATGTTCATATAGCACACAAGTATGAAGATATTTTGGTAAGCCCCCAAGAATGATTTGATGATACCTTGTCTATAGATGAAGTATTTTACTTCTAATTAGTACTCCTAAGTACTGATTTGGCATGTTGAGTAGAAACTAAAATATTTTTTAAGAGGCAGGTCGAATATCACTTCAATAAATTCTCCATTGTCTTCAGGCTCCTGAATCTGTAAGCTCAGAGCATCAATTTCTAACATCAGTTGTGAGCATTATGAATTGCTCCAAATGTGTTTTGCATTCTTAACTTGGATTTTCAGAAAACTTTAGTAGTACCATTTTGCCTCATGCCAGTTCCAGCTTCATGGCATAGCTTGAAGCTATATAGGAGTGTCCATGTGGAATAGAAGGAAAAGCTGCTTTTTTTTTTGTTCATTTTTGAGCCAGTATCTTAGGAGGTGGTGAGAGCTGAAGGAGGTAGTAAGGGCTGGAGGCATAGGTTCACACTGCTGGATGTTTAATTTTGAGTCTAGAAAGAGCAAGTGCACAATGGGAAGTCCTAACTTATCTTCTCTCACCTCATTGATTTTTCAGTGAATAGACCATGAACGATTCCCACCTCATTCATAATATCTGTGTCACAGTCACCTCACCTGTCATAAGGACATAAAAATGAATTAAGTAAGTGTTCTTTTTGTTTGTTTGTTTTTGATGAGTAGGGCTTGTCACTGACTGTTTGACTGTCAAACAGTTGAGTTGAAACTCTGGGAAGAGTAGGGCTCTTTGAGTTGTTTGACTAGCTTACATGTAAGTTCAGCTGCTGGAGATTGCCTTCTTACTAAGGAAGTGCCCTAAGATCCTGTTAATTTTAAATCTTAAAAAAGAAAAAAAAATGACCGACTTCTGAAATAGATCAGTATGTTTATAAAGCCTTCTCCCCTTTGCCCCACACCTGACATTTGTTTGAGGTGAACTCTATGACTTGTTTAATATAGGCTTTTTGTAGGATGGCTTTTAACGTGGAACTCCTGATTCATCATATTTTATTATAGTAATTATTACAGGGAAGCAGGGGTGACCAATTATATAGGCACAAACCCTGGTTATTTTCTTCAACTGGTCTTAAGAGACTATCAGCTCTCCTCCCATTTTATTTGTTTATTTATTTATTTATTTATTTAGAGAGCAGGAGTTGGGGAGGGGGCAGAAAGACAGAGAGAGAGAATCTTTTTTTTTTTTAATAATTTTGTTTAACGTTTATTTTTGAGAGAGAAGGAGAGACAGAGTGTGAGTGGGGGAAGGGCAGAGAGAGATGGAGACACAGAATCTGAAGGAGGCTCCAGGCTCTGAGCTGTCAGCACAGACCCCAACATGGGGGTTGAAATCACGAACCATGAGATCGTGACCTGAGCTGAAGTCGGATGCTTAGCTGACTGAGCCGCCCAGGCACCTCAGAGAGAGAGAGAGAGAGAGAGAGAGAGAGAGAGAGAGAGAGAGAGAGAGAGAATCTTAAACAGCCTCCATGCTCAGCGTGAAATCCGATGCAGGGCTCAATCCCACTGCCCTGGGATCATGACCTGAGCAGAAATCGAGAGTTGGTGGCACAACTGACTGAGCCATCCCAGCGCCCCTCCCCCCATTTTAGCTTACTGTCAAATAAAAATATTCATACCGAATTAGTAATACAGTATGGTAATCCACATATTTTTTAGAGTACAACCTCCGAAGCTTTGCTAAAAGTCATTTATCAGATTATTAGTTGTGAGAAAATTGTCCTGAAGAATGTCTAGAGAGTGATTATCAAAGGATTGATCCTGGACAGTTGTCTAGAGAATAGAGTATACACGGATAGCTGTACAACAGTGTTTCTTTCCCGAACTAGGTTTCACAAATCACAGTGTACTTCAAGAGTTAACATAGTGTTCAGAAATTTAAGGAGGAAGCAGTTGCTTACGCTAGCTACTTTAGATTTTAATCTTGGATTGACTTAGAATATTGAAGCACTGTGTTTTTGGAGCACAATATTTTGGTTTCCATTGAGTTGTAGTTTGATGATAGCCATCGTCCTCCATTCAGGGACCTTCCAGGGATGGACCTCTGGAGATCATTATTAAATGTACTTCAGGAATGTTGTTGAGAACCTGATTTATTATAGCAACATTTTCCCTTTAGGAGGACTCATCAGAAGAAGTTCTCTTAGGTCTCATTATCAAGTACATTTTTTCCCCTTTGAAGATTTATTATTATTACTCATTATTAATTACTATTTTAAAATTCTTATAAGATCTGTAGAGTGAAGATTTGAAGATGTTTTTATTTTACACTAGTTACCAGCAAGCTCAGAGTCAAATATGCCACTTATCTCTAAGAAACCTTCTAGAACGTTTGGTATGTCTCTTGAATACTGCCAGCTCCATTTTCTTTTTCCTAACTTTATTTCACCATCTCCCAATCTTCTTCCAAATTTTCGGCCTGGTTGTATTGCATATATATGTTTACAGTGATTTATAGCTTTCTGGAATGGGCTGGAGCTACAAATGCAGTACAGTTTTCTGCCTTTTGTTATCAACTTTATTCTAAGTTTTCTCACCACGACATTCACATCTTAGCCACGTGTTATTTCTTCCCCAGATAAACACATGCCCTTGGTCATAATACATGCTGTATTCGTTTGTTTAGCTGTTACGTCTTAATGATCATTACAGGCACTGGAGGTGCCATGTGGAGTGCGTCCTGAGGAACATGACAGATGGAGCCGCCATTGACTGAGATGAGGAAGACGTGCAGGTACAGCAGTTTGGGGGAGGGGTGGGAAATCAGGAGATCAATTTTGGACAAGTTACGTGTTAGATAAATACACATGCAAATTATATTTTCCTAAGAATTCTTCTGGTCCTGCTTGTAAGTGAGCAACGAGTCACGTCTAAGAAACAGTGGCATAGATTTAGACCATCATCTAGGGATCTTTTCCCCTCTTTCTCTGATGGACAATGAGGCAGCGTCTAACTTGTCAAGGCACATCAAATACACCATGTTCTCTGAATCTAGGTCTCAGATCCTTGATATCCTAAAGAAGACAAATGAATTTACAGTGATAATGGGATAGGTCCTCCCTTGGCCTCAATCCCTTTATTGTTGAGAATCAGGAGGAAAATGTGCGGATTCCAGCTAAAACCACCATGCTACCATTGGCAGAAATGAACACAGAACTCTAGGACTCAGCATGCTCTGCTTTTCCCTATTGATAAAGCGCTCACAGCCCCTCCTAACCACTTTTGTCCAGTCTCAGAGCAGGACCAGGGTGAGGCCAGTGAAGCAGTGACTTGAGGAGGGAAGAGGTAGGCTAAAAATTAAAGAGATGCCAGAAAAATCTCAGTATACAAGATAAATATTATTTCAATACAATATTTTAAATATTTTTAATGTTTTTTTAAAGTTTATTTTGAGAGAGAGGAAAGAGAGAGACAGAGAGAGAGACAGTGAGAGAGCACAGCAAGGGAAGGGCAGAGAGACAGGGAGAGAGAGAATCCCAGGCAGGCTCCGCTCTGTCAGTGCGGAGCTTGATCTCCCAAACCATTAGCTGAGATCAAGAGTCAGACTTTTAACTGTCTGAGTCCCCCAGGTGCCCCTGAATACCATATTTTAAAAAATCAAAATTAATGTGAAAAAGACATAGATTAATAACAATGCCATGCCTAGCCATATTGGAGTCTGGGGTGAGAGGAAAAATCAGTAATATTAATTTAATTTTTATGTAAAATTCTGATCATTTGCTCATCATAGTTTTTTTTTTTTTTTTTTCATTTGGTGTACCTTTAAATTTTGCCCCTGGAAGCCAGTGCCTCCTTCTTCCCCGATCCTAGCCCCAGCTCTATCTAGACTAACCCATTTGTCTTTTGTCACTGTTTATGTCAATTACCACAGGAATACCAAGTTTCATCCTCTGGGCTGTCAACCTCATGTTGTTTCTCCTTTGTTTCCATCCCACTTCTTCTTAACTTTCACCTTGCCTTATGGAATTCATAGATATTTAAGAGCTTGTAAGAGTTATATTAAGAGCTTATATCACTCATATTTTGAAACTCTTCTCTGAATACTTATCTTTTTCCCTGCTTCTTTTGTTTTCCTACTTGCCATTCAAATAGTAGTTATTTTCTTTCCCACATTTCTTATAGCACTGGCCTTGGGATAGAGTCTTTGCTCATTATAACTTCTTCCAGATCATTTCTCCTCCTTTTCCCCTATAATCACTAAGTGTTAAAAAGCATGTGATCAAAACATTCCAACAACTACCTATCCCACTTTTTTGTAGTCATTCCCTGACCCTAATGTCCAAATCCCTTGATCCCAGAAGATTTTAGCTCTTTGCCAACTGTCAAATTCTGCAACATTATTCATTATGGTCCTTGGTGATTTCAATATCAATTTAGTTAATTCTTCTAATAATCCAGCCTCAAACCTCTTTGCCCATCTCTCTTCCAGTGATCTTGTCCTTCCCCCTTCCACAACCATTCAGTCCTGTGGCCATTTCCTAGATGACATCATTACCAAAAAAAAATAACATCTTTGTAGCCTTAATTTCAAGCATCACACTTTCCAAGCACCTCTTCATATCTTTTCATCTCATCTTTGCTAGAACCCCCAATTCAACAATTCTTTGAGCTCATTGGTATAATCTATGGGTTCTTCCACTTTTCACTGTCCTTTACCACCCTCTTATATCTACAACTGCTTCTTTATTCAAGTTGGATTCTATCATTGGACATTAAAACTCTCCTTTGCATATGTCCTCAACTTGCTTACCCATCTCACTTTATCATACTTCTCTGGCAATTTCCAAACATGGTTAAATACTTCTCTCTACCTATGTTGTCCCTGCTCCTGCAGTTGGAGTTACATACAAAACCAAGTTGTCTGGTCTCACTTTAAATTCATGACGTCTGATCTTAAGTGGATTCTCAGTGCTGCCAAGCCATCCTCCCTACTGCCCTCATTCATTCACTCTCACTCTACTAGGCCTGTTTTTTCTACCTTTCCCTCTTTTTCAGACTTCTAGTGTTCCACCTTCATTCTTAATTGATTTCTTTATTTTACTACACCCAGAAAATAATGTAAATCAAAAGACAATGTCTAGAGGCTCTCACTACCACATCCATGTATCTACTTACATCTGGACCCATATGTTATGATTTCCATCTCACATGGATAGACTGACCATGCTCCTAGTGGAGATTAACTGTCTATTTGTGCATCTGATCTACTTTCCTCTCACCAGCTCAGAATATCAGCCTAGACATTTTGTTGTTGTTCTCCTAATTCAAATATTTCCCCCTTTCCATAGATCATACTAAACATTTTAGTATCTGTAATTTCTCCCATCTTCAAACAAAAATCAAAACCAAAAGACCTCCCTAGATTCCACATTCTTCTTTAGTTTCTTACCACTCCTTTGTCACCTTTTAGAGAATAATAGTTGAAATCAGTGTCTACACCTGCTGCCTGTATGTCCAGCTTCTCTCTTGAACACTATGAGTTAGGGCTTTGCCTCCATCAACTACTCTATCAAAACTTTCAAGGCACTGAATTTCATTTCTTTGTTAAACCCAATAATCAGTTCTAAGTCTCGATTTTTCTTCACTTATCCACTGCATTTGACCCAGTTGTCAACCTTCCTCCTTGAAATACCTTCTATACTAGCTTCCATGAACACCATACTTCTGATGTTACTCCTAACTCACTGTTGTCCCTATTCTTATTCTTATCTTCTCAAACTTTAAATATTAGAGCACCCCTGATGCTCTTTCTTACACATTCTATTGGTCATACCATCTGGTGTCATGGTTTTAATTATCATTTTTATACAGTAGAATACCAAAATTAATCTTTAGCCCAGACACTTTTAGCCCATTTGAATATCTAACAAGCACTTGAAACTGAAACTGTCTTAAAGTAAATTCCCAATCTGGCCCCTGCCCTCCCTGCCTCACCCGCAATGGGATCATTTTAGTCCTCTCCATCTTAGTAAATGGTTACTTTACTCTCCAGTTTCTCAGGCCAAAAAAAAAACATGGTGTCATCATTAACTCCTCTCCCTTACATGGCACATACAATCCATTAGCAAATCCTACCTTAAAATATATTCCAAATCTGAGGACTCTTCACTATTCCCCTTGCTTTTATCTTGGTCCAAGCCAACATTCTCTCTTTCCTGGATACTCTCCTTAAGTAATATTCCTGTTTCCTCCCTTTCCCTATTACAGTCTAACTCAACACAGCAGCCAAAATGATGCCTTTAAAATGTAATATCAGGTGATATCATACCTCTGGCTTTTAGCCCCCTCAGAGTAGAGCCAAGATACTTAAAATGACACATAAAGGCCTACATGATTCATCCTCCTACACCTTGCCTGGCCTCATCTCCTATAATTCTTTCTCTTGCTCATTCATCCAGACACTTTTCTTCCCTTGCATCCCCTGAACATGCCAGTCATGCCCCTGTCATCTCAATTCCTTTGCGCTCTGCTCTGAAGTTTCTCCTCCAAGATATTGCATGGCTTATTTTTTCATCACCTTTGAGTATTGCCTTCTTACGTGACACTCTCTCTAAGTAACTTTCTAAATATTGTATTGGCCCAGATCTTCCTATTCCCTTTCCTTGCTTTATTTTTCTTAAAACCTGTCATCACAATTTGACTATTATATTTTAAATTATTTATTTATTATTCTCTTCTCTCCTTTTTCTATGATGGAAGGGATTTGTGCCTATTTTTTTTTCCCTGCTACAGTTCATTGCTATGAATAATTCTTGCCAATACGTTCAATTTGTGTTTTTTCAATACTTCAGGAAATAGGTATATAATATCCACATGTTTCTTTAAGACCATCACATTAATTTCCTTTATTCATTGGTGAACTTACCAGTTCATGACACCAAAGCGTGAGATGAAAAGAAATACACATCTTTCTACTTTCAACATTCTTGTGAGAAAGAAGACTGAGTAGTATATTATACAATTTAGAGATAATTAGCTTATTTTTCCGTGTCACATATCTATTGCTACAGTACCTTTACTATTTGCTAATAAAAACTAACGCTTTACAATTGAGGACATTCATGTATATGTGATCACCTCCACTGGATTTTCCAGACCAGTAGTGACAAACTCAAATACCTTGAGAGTTCAAGTAAAAAGCATACATTTGTGAAGACAGGCCATTAGAAACATAGAAAATGCTTTTCCCATCTTAAGTGGACAGCTGGTGCTCAGACTCAGTCAACAATTTCTACATATGTATTTGGGTTCAAAATAACCAGATCTTCAGATTTTCAGTGAAACGTTGGAAATGTGTATTGCTATCTGGAATCCCCCCGTGTTTAAAAGCTGGCAGTCAACTAAAATTTTGAAAAGAAAAAACACTGTTGTACCCTAAGGATCTTTGGATTTGGTTCCTGGGCCTCCTGTTTGCACTCTTTGCTTTTACATCTTGTATGCCCAGTTGGGTAGACCCAACCACTGCCAGTTGTTAAGGATTGCTAATAGAGTGTAGGCAGAAAGCTCTCTGCCTCCTTACCTATGGCTTATATTATTTTCAGATTGTGAGCCAGTGGGTTCAGAATTTTTTACAGGCTCTTTATTCTAGATTGTTAAGATATCTCTAAGAATTGTAAAGTATATCTTCTCTGGATAAAGTTGGAATTTCCAGTTTTAGGGATTTATAATTTACTGTACTTTATAAACTTGACCCATTATCATGTATATTCTTCTCATCAACATAAGTATAGATTGCTCATTCACTTGTCCATTCAAAAAATGTTTAGTGAGGGTCTCTTACGTGCCATGCAATGTACTAGATGCTGTGTAGGTGCTCAATGACAAATGCTATTTGATAAGCAGAGAATCAACATCTGTTCTCTTCTTCCTTAGTAATAGCACCAGTTTAATTTGGTATGGTAATATATTTAGCCAATGTTGACACTTTCCCTCATGCTTGCATATTGTTGTGGCCATGTAACCAAATCCTGTCTACTGAGATTGTTACGGGTTGAATTGTGTTCCCCAAAAAGATATGTTGAATTTCTAAACCCTAGCACCTCAGAATTTGACCTTATTTGGAAATAAGGTCATTGCAGACATAACAAGTTAAGATGACATCATAATGGATAGATGGGGGCCTCAATCCAGTGATTGGTGTCCTTATAAGAAGAGAAGACACAGAAACAAAGGGAAGAAAACACCGCAAGAAGACACAAATAAAAGAAGAACACCATGTGACAGCAGAGGCAGAGATGGTAACTATAAGCCAAAGAACACAAAGAATTAATGTCCACACCGGAAGCTAGAAAGAGGCGAGGAAGGATTCCACTCAAGATTTCAAAGGGAGCATGGCCCCATTGATACCTTAATTTCAGACTTCTAGCCTCCCAGAACCATGGGAAAATAAATTTCTGTTGTTTTAAGATACTTAGTTTATGGTAGTTTGTTATAGAACACCTAGAAAATGAATACAGAAGTATATGCAAAAGTTGTCATATGGAACTTCTGGGAATTCTCCCTTTTTAGAAGTTGTACATTTAGCTGGAAATATGGAGGTGATAACTTGAGCTCCAGTTGGCATGTTGAACCATGCAGCCTATTTGAGGATGGGATATACATACTAAGGAAGGTGGAGAAGAACTACAGAAGAACTCTGGAACATTGGCGGTAGGGTGAAGCTGCTATCCTAGCCCTGGAGGCTGTGCATATGGTCTTCTTTATGTGAGAGTTAAATAAATTTAAATACATGCTTAAATAGTTTAAGCATGCTATTTTAACTTGTTTTTAGGCTAACCTAATTCTAACTAATATTCTGATCTTCAAGCCGATTTGAGTATAGCATAGATAAGAGGTGGAGGCAGGCAGCAAAATTCAGATGCTTCGTGGAAGTGTGGGGGGGAATCTTATAACTGAGAGAAGAAAGGAAAAAAATGGATTTGGGAAAGGATCAAAAATTAAGCTCATTTCTATTATAATATTTCCTGATGGCCTTGCTGATACCAACAACTAGGGTGTTACACAAAACTACGCCATGTTCATGCTGGCCTTTGTGGCAAATGCATGCATTGGAGACGTGACTCCTAAAAGACAGTCAGATGTTAGAAAGGCACAGATTCTGAGGTCCAGCAAGTCTAGGTTGAAATGTATTCTCTCTGGTCTCATTAACTGTGATTTGTGACTTACTATCTAATGTAGCTAAGCCTTGCTTTTCTCATCTATAAAATTTGAATAAAAACCTCTGACCCCCAAACTTTTTTGGGGGATAAGTAAGGTAATACATTTACCAGTGCCTACGAGGAATTACCGAGATAGTTCATCTAGAAATAACTGAAGTACAATGAGTTATGAGGAATACATTAAGGTAATATAAGTAGAAGTGCCTTAGCACCCTGCCCTTTATATAGCAGATGGTCCATGCATGTTATTTCTCCCCCATTCTTCTGCTAATTTTTCTTCTGTAATATCAAGTAAGTAAAAAGATTTGGACTTTAGTGGGAACCTTGTACTTTGCTGTGTATAGCACTTTTGTGGGGACCTTACACCTTACTGTGTGTAGCATATCATGTTGTAATACGCTAAAAGGCCAACCTTGTGTACTTAAGTTATGGCTTCAATAAGGATATTTGCCTTAGAGGTGTAGGTAGAACTTCTGGGGTCTACTCAGTTCAGTCAACCCGAGGGTATTTTATCTTTCAGATGTTAGGAGAAAAACCTTTAATACTGGAAAGGACTTTGTTAAAACATCCTGGAAAAAGGGCTATATGTTTATCATAGCCAATTGTTTTATTTTTCACTTGAATTTTTTTTATGAGAAAAGATTTTATAGAAAGAGCTTGGTTCCCGATGGAAATAATATGGACACTCTTAGATATAGCTTAGTCAATTAATCAATATGACTAGGACATTATATCTCCAACACATATTTTTTCCCTTTTTCTTAATATATTTATTTTCTCGTAGCATAGCCCAGGGCCTAGGAATCATTATGGATTCCTTGGAATATGTCACATCATTCCATTCCATTCAGATGCTTCTTCTTCACAGTTCCTACATTTTGAGGTCAATGCCTTTTTTGGATAGGAAATATATAAAATATTTGTGACTTGGGTAATATAGAGCAATCTTTTGTCTATGATTAACGATTCTCAAAGTTTGCCTAGTTATCTTCTGTAGGTCCCCGTTCCGGGTGCCCAAGCAAACTGCCACATGGTCCTAATTTTGCAAATTGCTTGTTCATTTTTGTTATAATTTCCTCTATTCTCTATATCTTGAGTCATCTTTACTTAAAGCGCTTAGTATCCCTCTATGTTACAGAGATAGATACTCTTAGACCTATAGATTCCATTTTAAGGCAGCAAAATTATTTGGTCTTATTCTGCCTGGTTGCATGGTTGTAATTATCAGGCCATGTGCTATAGTTAACTAGGTTTCCTTTTCATTCCATTTGACCTGACAGTCCATTTCTTGGTTTTCCTCTCTAGATCTTCATAAAGTCTAACTTCTGCTATGTAGGTCCTAACCGTGTATCCTAGTGTGTTTCATCTACCCAACCCTATCTTCTGACCTGTACTTTTACTTATGGCAAGATGTTAGTGCTCACCTCTTACTCACCACGGATATATGTGATATTGACTATTTGTCTCTAGCTATGACTGATGGTAGGACTCATCTTGCCTGCCTGTCCGTCCCCCCAACCAGATCTTTCTTGTGCCTGATTCTGGCTACCTCTAATTTGTCACACATTGTTCATGACTGAATCCCTGCTCTGACTTTTGCCTTTGTGGATTTTTCTAGACTCGATCCTTCAACTTTCAAGCTGGTACTCCAATTTCCTATAGTAAGAATAGAGGATAATGAACTTGAATAATGTTATTATCATTTTTTTTTCTGACAGGAATGAAAGATTAAAAATGTTAAACTGTAGCTAAGCAGTGCCTAAATACAGTCTTTGGCAAACTGTAATGCAAGTCAAATGGATTTTGAACATTCTTCTACCTCCTCATAAGGTGACCCTTTTCTTTTTCTTTCTTTCTCTCCAAAAATTCTAATCTTTAGCTGTCCCAGGTCATCCCAGTTGGAAATTGCTAAGAAAACTGTAGATGTTGATGATATCATGTTAATTCTCTTCGAAAATTTGCATGATAAAAGAGCACTGCAGAAAGCATCATTGAAAGTAAATTTTAAGACTCTGTGTTCCCTCCAACTGCATTTCTTTGCAGAAAAATACCTTCCATGCTTTTGGATTTGAATGACTAAATTAATTAACAAAAAACTAGGACTGCAAATATATAGTTATTAACTTTATTTAAAAATACTTATAAAGATATACATCACCATCATTTTCTAAATGACAGGAAATTTTAATTAAAAAAATAAGACATCATCTCAGAATAAAGGGTCATATTTCTCATGAGAGGACACAAATTGTTAATTTTCAATGCAGAAACTTACATGAAATTTTGTTTTGTATGGAGTTTTGTGCAAAAAATATTTCAAACTAATAGTTTCATTGTGACAAAAATAAAAGGAGGAAAAAAGGAAAGAAAGAAAAAAAAAGTGACAACCAAATATTCAGCTTTTTCCAGTGCACTGATTTTTCAAGTCACAACCATTGTTGAACATCTAGTTTCATGTACATATGTTTGTGATAACAGTGTTGAACTTCATCTGAGTTTTGGGATTCTGTAAAGCAAGGATGGTTGGAAAAGCCTTCCACCCCTCTTTTATTCTGTTTTGAGAAATCACTAGGCTAACCACAAAAACCACCTGCCAGGGAATATTCTAAGACATGATCCAATTCCACCCTCCTCCATGACTCTAGGCTGTTTTATAAAACTCTAGGCTTTCTCTATCTTCTTTTACACTTTCTCATTAATGACTGTTTTCCCCCTAATGCAAGAGCCTGAATAGTCATCTCTGTAATTACCTGGTGCGTTTTGTCTTTCACAATCAAAATATTCAACCTCATCCACCTCCCCCTGACCTGTTTCTGTTGTAATCAACTCGGCATTCTTTGTGAACTCTGACAAGTCAAGGACCAGCTGCTTTGTCCCCTTTCTCCTTGATGAGAGAGAACAACAGTGGGCAGGGAGACTTGCTAAGGCTGGCTCCAGGTGGCCCTTTAGGATAGCGGATGCTGAGCCTCAGGTAACTGATTATTTATTTCACTATGACCGGGCAGATATTTTCACATTTTTCTGGCCAGGATGTCATGTGTTCCTGTGAGGTTTGTTTATTTATTTATTTATTTATTTATTTCTCCTGGGAGTTGATTGCAAGGGAAGTGCTTTTGTGAGCAAGGAAAAAAATAACAATGATTGCTGCTATAGATTTTAAATTAGAATTTCATTTATTAAAGTAATAGTTTAAAACCCGGTTTTCTTTAAGCCTTTAAATTTAATGAACAGATCTGATTTTACTGTTTATTAAACTAGTAAACTTTAAGGATCACTATGGGGGGGGTGTGTGTGCGATAATTTTCAGTCAATCTAAATTGAAATGAATAAACTTATTTAAATAATCAGACTCATTTTAAGCTTAGTCTATTCAATTTATTTAAATGCTTTAAAATATGTTTAAGTTCTTTCATCCTTTGACTTTGTAAAGTACAAAGTAAATTTAATCATCAGTGTACCTAATTCTAAGCCTTGCCAGAGTTAAGATTCTCTTTCTCAGTAAGGAAATAGCTTTACTATTTCAGGTAAGTCGAAGTTTCCATTCCGTAAGAATGGGAGAGCTTATTGACCTGAGGGTTTTTTTTTTTAATTTTTTTTAACGTTTATTTATTATTGAAAGACAGAGAGAGACAGAGTGTGAGCAGGGGAGGGGCAGAGAGAGAGGGAGACACAGAATCCGAAGCAGGCTCCAGGCTCTGAGCTGTCAGCACAGAGCCGGACGCGGGCTCAAACTCACAAACCGTGAGATCATGACCTGAGCCAAAGTCGGACGCTTAACCAACTGAGCCACCCAGGCACCCCTGAGGGTTTTTGTCTGGACTCTGGATGAAGCCTACTCATCTTTCACCAGTGAGGGAACGTACACTTTTGTATCTAGCTGCTGTTACAACAGTGATTCTTGGTCTAAACTCTTTAAACTCAGTTTATTTCTATTGGTTTCCAGTTACATCTTACCAAATGTTTTTCACCTGATTTGCGTCTGCAACTTCACTTCCTCTAACCAATTTCTCCCTGATGGGTTGATTGCTGGATTATTTTTATATTCTTTTATGGCCGGCGACAGCTCTTTTGTGGATATTAAAAAAAACCCAGATTCTGCATATCTCCCATGACTTGGTTTTGTTTGTAAGATCACAGTTTCTAAGATTCCACTAATTACGTCATCAATCTATACACACTTCTTCATGAACCAGTGTTTATTGGCCAGTGGGGAAAACTACCACTAGCCTCAACGAGTGTGGAAAACTGGGAGTCCAAGATCCTTAAAAGGTAGGGAGTAGACAGGGAAACATAGATGATAACCTGATAGCCGACATAATCTTTGGTCATGTGCCAGCTACAGTCTCTGCTTCTTTAGGTGTGGAATACCTACCTATCTCAGGGTGTGCAATAAAAGCTCAGTGTGAGCATATGCTTGGAGGACTTGTGAAATGTTTTCATGAATTAAAGGCATGAAGCCAATGATTACCATGTTTATATTTCTCATCATTTGGATCTAAAATAATAATAACTCTTTTAAAAGTAAATATTGAAGGTGTATTTGATTTTACAGAGATGGATTATGAATTAAAGACCGTATAGAAAACACTATACAGCAAGAGGAGTCCTTCGAATTTTGTGAGTGGGTATATATCACAGAAGGAAATAGTCATGGATAATAAAACAACCCAACTCAGCTAAATAGACTATGTGACACAAAATATGTATTGCTTCTGAAGTAAATTAAATATGACTTAGGAGAATGAGCTAAAGAGACAATATCTGGGACCGAGGGGCTAGAATCTTTTACAATAAATAAAATAAATCCTAACAAGTTCTCTTTTTTCCCCTTCAGGCCTTTCCTATTAAAGTGATAAATGCTTACAAAACAGATATCCAGCTACATAACCAAGCAGATTGAATGGGACTGGGGGACATTTCACAACAGTGATTTTGATTCTTCAAACTTTTGGAGACAAAACAACTTTCAGATGAAGAATGAAATTTGAAGCCAGAATAGCATGCGATGAAAAACATTTTAAATCCATGCCTTCTTTTTGAAGTTGTATCTTTTTGGATGCTCAAGAGTGAGTTGGATTTGCAGCCACAAATCAAATGTTCAGAAATCCTTGGCTGTCTGAGCCTGGCGGCCCTTATCCAGCCAGCTGGACGATAAAACACCTGGGTTGATTCTATTTATTCTGGAGGGGAGGAGCAAGGCTGTGCAAAACAACATGAAGAAAGACTCGCCTATGCAAAATTGCAATGTATCTAAAATTTCGTTGTCTTCTCATTGTCCTTGTGGTATCTGTTCTTCCTCGGTCTTTTACATGTTCCCAGTGCCCCCCATTTGGAGAGTCCAGAGTGATGCTCCTTGATCAGAGGTCAGTGTATCACCTCATTGCCTTATTTTAGGGTTTGTCAACCCCGCCACTCATACAAACGTGTTACCTTTGCCACTCTCTCCTTACTCTGCTTTCTAGATAAAAATAGTAAAAATTTTCAGTAAACTGATCATTTGTGAAGGTAGTCTATCAGGGTCTTAGTCAGCTTGGGCTGCTATGAGAAAATACCATAGACTGAGTGGTTTGAACAACGGAAATTTACTTTTCACAGTTCTAGAGGCTGGAAGCCCAAGATCAGGGTGCTGGTATGGTGTGGTTCTGGTGAGAGCTCTTTTGCTGGCATGCAGATGTCTGCCTTTCGTTCTATCCTTATCTAGGAAACAGAGAGGGGGTGGGGAGAGAGAGTGAGAGCATGCTCCTCCCTCGGCTTCCGTTAAGAACACTAATCCCATCATGGGGGCTCCATTCTCATGACTTCATCTCAACTTAATTACCTTCTGAAGGCCCCACCTCCAAATACCATCACACTTGTGATTAGGACTTCCTATGAATTTTGGTGGGGCACGAACATTCGAACATTCGGTCCATAGAAATCAAGTCATTTTTGTGTCTTTCTAAGGAAATCTATTAAAATCTCTCTAGTAGGTATAGCAGATAAGGGGCAGTATAGCAGATAAGGGGCAGGAAAATGAGTGAGTAAATGAAGTATTTTAGCAATGGCCAGTTCTTTAGCCCTCTTCTAAATGTTTTAACCACTCAAGAGACATTAACCTCTGTCTGGAGCTGGTCCAGATAGGTGTGGGTCAGTCAATAGAGGTATGACATCTTTCTTCCATCTCCTACACAAAGGAAGCATTCTTCTCTGCTTGTCCTGTGCCCAATGACACTCACAGGTAGCTACAGCAGGAAAGGTGTCTGTTTACAGTAGGCTAACCCCCCTGCAATGCCAGCCAGAAGTCAACTATTCTGCTTCTGAAGAGGTAAAGACTACTGCCTTATGAGGATATTCCTTAAACAACGTGGCTGGTTTTTCAGCGTTGGCAATAAGGGAATGAGTAAACGAATCTGGAGGATGCAACATTAGGAACGAGGAAGTGAGTGCCAAGAACCATCTGAGCAGCAGGCAGGAGACAAGACCAGTAGAACTGGGGAGGCAGGAGTCAGCAGTGGGAGAGGAGAGCTGAACAAGCAGCTCCTGCCGAGTTGTCTGGTACCCGCAGCAGAAAGCAGGTGTGATCAGGATATTGGAATAGAGCTGCCAAACAAGGGAGGAGGAGAGGCAAGCCCAAATCCCATCTGAGGTCTCAGGGACAGGGTCTGGAGATTTAAGGGGAATGGAAAAGTCAGGAGACGAATGAGTAGAGTAAAAGGAATATGCACCAGAGCTGAGGAGACTAATTTAACTGACTTCTTTGGCCATTCTCTTGGTAGAAGGCAATACCTTGTGGTAGGATAAAGGATATTAGGTGTCTTCAGGCTGAGAGGGGGCCATTCAAATGATAGTAGCTTGCTAGGAGGTAAACCGTGATGCTCTGTAGAGCTAAATCAGAGGGAAGCTCATATCCGTTCCACCTTCCACCTGTTATCAGTTAGCAGGGGCACTGCCTGAAGGAATGTTGCATGATCAGAACATTCTGTCATGCCGGAGACAATATAAGCAGTATCCCACAGAACTACCCATTTCTGAGAATTAGAGAAGCTCAGAGTTGGAGGGGACCCATGCCAGCAACCTTAATGGACTGAGATTTGTCCTTCTAATCTGACAAAACCCCAGAGTCAACTGGAAAAATCCTGAGCCTTTCCCTTTTGTCGTTAGTATTGCTCTTTCCCAGGATATCCTAAAACAAGAAAAGGAATTACTATCTTCTAGTAGATTTATTGCCTAATGTAAGTCAGGGAACCTTCTTCTTATTTTTAGCCCACAGACATGTTTTCTTATGTATTCATTTTCTAGGGTTGCTGTTACTAAGTACCACAAAATGGATGGCTTAAAAAATACAGAAATTTATTGGCTGATAGTATTAGAGGTTAGAAGTCCAAAATCAAGATTATGGCAGGGCCATATTCCCTCTGAAAGTTTGCTTTCCCTTTTCCTAACTTCTGGTCATTTGCTGGAAGTCTTTGATGTACCTTGGCTTGTATATGAATCCCTCCAATCCTATGCTCACATGTGTTTTCCCCATGTCTCTGTCTTTACATGGCCAAAGATGTCAATCATATTGAATTAGGGCTCCACTTTATCCGGTATGATCTCATATTAACTAACTAAATCTTCAAAGAACTTCTTTCTAAGAAAGGTCACATTCTTATGCACTAGGGTTTAGGGATTCAATGTATCTTTTGGGGGGGGGGATATATTTCAACCCATAACACCTTACATGAGATTTTTTAGCAATATGTGAAAGCACTCTGGTTTCAGCCCTTGTAGCCCGAGCACTGCATCACTGCATTTAGGTTATATGAATTCAGGATGGAAGAACTGATTTTATTTTCACAAGAGTTTTCTGAGATGTAAACTGAAGTCATTCAACAATAGGTTACATGACTTATTATTGTTCACCTTGAGTTCATAGGAAGGAACATCTCACCAGCCCCTTCTTTTTTTTTAATGTTTATTTATTTTTTGAGAGAGAGAGAGAGAGCGTGAGCAGGGGAGGGGTGGAGAGAGAGGGAGAGAGAGAATTCCAAGCAGACTCTGTGCTGTCAGCACAGAGCCTGACATGGGCTTGAACTCATGAACCATAAGATCATGACCTGAGCTGAAATCAAGAGTCAAATGCTTAACAGACTGAGCTATGCAGGCCCCTCTCTCACCAGCCCCCTTCTGTTAAGAACATTAATGGTGCATATTCCTCAGTCTGGGAGAGTCATACAGTACTACAAAGGGAACAGGATGTAAGGACAATTTTCATATTTTTCCAACTTGCTCTCCTGAGAACCTTTATTTTTAGTTTCACTTTAAGGTATCTAACACTAGTCCCAAGAGTGAGGGTCAAACGAGAGATGGGCATGGTGGTGGTCTGTAAAGGGCTGATGTTTCTCCCTGCAATTCGTATGCTGAAGCCTTCATTCCCAATGTGATGGTTTTTGGAGATGGAGTGTTTGGGAGCTACAAGCATACCTGGGAGATACTGTAGGTTTGGTTCCAGACCGCTGCAATAAAGCAAATATTGCAGTAAAGTGAGTCAAATGAATTCTGTGGCTTCTCAGTGCATATAAAAGCTATGTAGTCTTTTCTACTGTAGTCTATTAAGTGTACAATTGCTTTATGTCTAAAAAAGCAATGTATATACCTCAGTTAAAAATATTATTAAAGTCTAATAACCACCATTTGAACTTTCAACAAGTCGTAATTACTGATCACGGATCGTCATAATAAATATCACGATACTGAGAAAGTCAGGTATATTCTAAAAATTACCAAAATGTGACACATAGACACGAAGAAAGCAAATGCTGTTGGAAAATGACACCATTAGATTTGTTCAACACGGCAGACCTCCATACACTGGGTTGCCACAAGCTTTCCATTTGTAAAAAACACAATTTCCGCAAAGTACAATAAAGAGTTGCCCAATAAAATGAGGTGTGCCTATAGTTAGGTTTAGAAGAAGCCACCAGAGTGGGGCTCTCATGATGGCACTACTGACCTTATCTGAAGAGACACTAGACTGTGCTTGCTCTCTCTCTCCACCATATGAGAACACAGTGAAAAGACATTTGCTGGTCAAGAAGAGAATTCTCACCAGAAATCATGCCGTGATCTTGGACCTCCAGCCTCCAGAACTGTGAGAAAAGACATTTCTGTGGTTGAAGCCAGCCAGCCTTTGATATTTTGTTATGGCAGCCCAAGAGGATTAAGATATGCTCTATATTCTCAGGCTACCTCACCACTAGGGAAACCATTAAATTATAAGTTCCTTGCGGGCAGTAGCCAGCTCTTTTATGCATAATACATAGTAGTGCTTTACAGTTAGCATTTGTATTACATTGCAAATGTCCCTATTTTACCGATGAAAAAACAGAATTAGAAAGATCCGATGAACCTAAATTGAGTTCAGATTTCTCTCACAGCCTGCCCATCTTGCCCACTGCGCTGTGCCTTATATAGTCTCCGGGTCTTGGGCGTAACTTAAATTGAATCCTGGCTTATTCTCTATAGACCATGATGTTGTGAACAGTGTGGGGTGGGGGAAAGGAGACCGTGTGAGTAGAGTTTTGCGAAAATGCTGTGGTTAGTTTTCTTTAGTTTCCCTCCAGAGTGTACGTGTAACTGCCATTATTACAGCTTTATAGCTGTCCTTTGTCCTGAAATCCACAGAGATAAGCAGAAGGTTGAAATGGGCAAGGGCAGAGATACTCATGGGCAAGTGTGGAGGAGTCAAGGAGGAGAGCATGAGCAGCCCTCGGTAATGCAGAGGCTGGTGGAGAATCTAGAGAGAAGAATTGCAATTTCTCAGCTTCATTACGCACAGCAGGTCTTTTGCCCCTGCTGAGGTTCTGTACTTTCATCTTCCTGATTGGTAAAGTCCACAGACAGCTTCATTCTGCCTTATGAGCATGATGAAATGTGTCCCAGTGTAGACAAGCAAATGGAGGAAACCTAATCAAGTGGCTGTAAGAGCTTTGAAGTACAAATTGATCCTAACCAATTTGATATTTAAAAAAAAAAAAAATCCAGTATCATCCAAGTTACCAATTGCATTATTTTTCTTTACTATAAATAGCATCCCAAGCCTAAGTATTTAGAGAGAGATTAGTCAGAATATCAACAGTCACCCAAAGGTACTGGATGTCCCTTGACTACTTCTTTTGAAGTTCACAGAAGAAAGGGTAATTTTCGTAGAATCAATAAGATCTGGGAATGAAAGTCTACAGTTTGATATTGCAGATTCTTTGGAGATTGGGTGAATGTTCCACATTCTGGGCAACCTGAGTAAATGGGGAGGAATGCAGTTCTTGAATGTCAGTGTTTGTCAATCATGGTGTTAAGTATCCCAGTGCAATGTGGAAGGAATGGGGGCTGGTCCAACCACCCAAGAACCTACAATCTCCTGGTGGCTGTGATAATTTTGGATGAGTGCAGTTAGGAAGACTTTTTTTTTTAGGAGGGAAATATTGAGAGCCATTAAGAAGAGTGATTTATCAATCATTATGGGTCTGTGGACCACTCAAGTAGGTTTTTCATGAAAATTTCTAGAACCCACCCTAGATTCTAATTCAGTATATTTGGGGAAGACATTTTATAACTTATCTCTGGTAGTTCTTTTTTTTTTAATTTTTAACATCTATTTATTTTTGAGAGACAGAGAGAGACAGAGCACGAGCAGGGGAGGGATAGAGGGAGAGGGAGACACAGAATCCAAAGCAGGCTCCAAGCTCTGAGCTGTCAGCACAGAGCCTGATGTGGGGCTCGAACTCATGAACTGCGAGATCATGACCTGAGCTGAAGTCAGATGCTTACATGACTGAACCACCCAGGCGCCCCTATCTCTGGTGGTTCTGATGGAGATAGACACAGCAAAGAAACATTGGTTTAGATAAAAAAATGAATTCTATGGTTTTTGGCTGAAAGAGGCAATTGTAAGTAACAAAAAAAGTAGCATAAGCAAGGATAGGGCACCAAAACTTGCTAGGATAGAGAGAGAAGACAAAGGTTGGGATGGGTGAAAAAAACAGACACCATAATGTAAAATTTGGAATACCTTTTTAAAATCCAAAAATTTTTACCACCTTCTATTGTTTCTTCAGCTGTAGTCCAAAAGTTCACAACTTTTAAAATATCAAATATTATTTTTTATAATTTTTCAATTTTATTACTAAAAACCCAGCCACCAACTTGGCAGTTTGCCTTACAGAACTGAAATACCTTCTCAAGCACTGTCAGCTGCTAAACTGTTAGAGATGTAACTATGTTGCATGTGTTTTAATGCTGTACATATTTAATAAATATAACTTGATGAGTTTGGAGATAACTATCCATGAAATCATCACCACAATATATGCCATGAATATATCCATCCTCTCCAAAAGTTTCCTCCTGTCCTCTTAACTGTTATTATTGATATTATTACTTTTATTTTGTGATAAGACCATTTAACATGAAATCTACCCTCTTAGCAAATTTTTAAGTACATATGATGGTTAAGTTTATATGTCAACTTGATTGGGCTAAATCCAGATATTTGGTAAAACATTTCTGGGTGTGTCTGTGAGGATGTTTCTGGAAGAGATTAGCATTTGAACCTGTAAACTGAGTACAGAAGATCACCAAAGCAGGTGGGCATCATCCAATCCATTTAGGACCCGAATAGAACAAAAAGATGAAGAAAGATGAATTTGTTCTCATTGCTTGAGTTGGAACATCCATCTTTGCCTGCCCTTGGACATTGGCACTCCTGGTTCTCAGGTCTTTGGACTCAGACTCAGTTGCACCACCAGATTTCCTTGTTCTTCAGCTTGCATATGGCAGACCATGGGACTTCTCTGTCTCCGTGATTACATCTCTCTCTCTCTCTCTCTCTCTCTCTCTCTCTCTCTCTCTCAACTTCTCTGTCTTCCTCTCCAGGATCTATATAGATATGTAGATATATCTCTTTCTCTGGAGAACCTTTACCCATAGCACATTCAATATGGTATTGTTAACTAGAGACACCATGCTGTATAATAGATCTCTAGGACTTACTCACCTTGCATAACTGATATTCTATAATTCATTTTATAATATTCATTTTAATATAATCATTGCTAATACCACTATTGTTGTGCTATTACAATGTGTTTGAAGCCAGCAGCTTGCTTTTCTTCTTTACCCTACATGGGACAATGTTCATCAAATATTTACTGATTATCTTGTTGGGAGATACCACATATATGCATGAGGCTGACTCATGTCTACAAATTTAACCAAACAAACCATTTTGCTTCTTTATTTTTTATCATCCATGTAACTTCTTTTGCATATTTTTCATCTCCTTATTTATTTGTGCTGTATTCTGGATGGTTTCCTCAGTTATTTCCAAATTTATAAATTTTCCTTTCTACTGTGTCTAGTGTCCATTTAAGCATCTATGGGATGTTGTTAAAAAATTAAAGGATTAAATATTATTTACATTTGAACATATTATTCTCTTTCAAATTGGTTAATCTCCCCTCCAAATGTTCTGTTCTTATTATATGTATTTTATTGTTTTCTTTTTTCTTTTTTTGATCATTTAAAAATCTATTTTGAGATACTTTATAATTCCTCGATTTTCTTCAGTTTGTCAGATATGAATACTCTACTCTTGCATTTTCTTTCTATTGTTTATGGTGATGTGTTTCCTCATGTCTCTGGACATTTTGTTAATGAGCTCACCTTGGTGGTTTAGTCTTTGATGGGAAACCCACATATGCCTTGAATCATGGAGGCAACATGATGGGATGTCTGTCCTAGGAGATTTACTGGTCATAGAGTGATCTTTAGTTTTTGGTTCAGAATTTCATCATAATTTTGGTAGTGTAACTTTGGACACCTTGCCCATATTTGACACAGGCTAAGGACTTCTTTAGTTTTATTCAGAGCCTAGATTGACTGGCTTATCCTCAACACAACCTGGGGTATACAGTTGCAGATTTTCTGGTCTATGACAGACTGAAATCCTTTCTTCATTCTTAGCTTTAGATAGCAATCCCTGTTAGACACAGGGCCTTATGGCTGTAAGTGCTGTCTCTGCCCAAACATCAGAACTCTACCCATAAGGTGTGTATCTGATCCTGATATCCCTGTGGGTTGTAGCAGATTTCCTACTTGCTTAGCATCTTTTTTTTTTTTTTTTTATGATTACCCTCTTTATGACTTTCCCTAAGGATTTTTTTTCCCCTGCTTTTGAGGTCAGCTATCTCTTTCAGATTTCTAAAATTTATTTCATCCAAAATTACTATTTATTGGTAGCAAGATGAAGAGATGTTATATCTACTTAGACCACCATCTTGTCTGGAAGATGTGGAGGATTTTATCATTATCCCCATTTTATTAATGACGATAGAGGTGGTTCGAGCCACTTAAGCCTATGTTCCAAGTGTACACTTGATATTATTGAAACACATTTTATATTTTACACTTAATAAGTCAGTGAGTTTAGGAGAAGCAAAGAAAGTCTCATAGAAAGATGGAGGTGAATAGGGTGGTGGGGAATGATAAATGTAGTTCCTAAGTGTCGTCAAAGCATGAGGTACAGATTAGAATATATTCAAGGGGTAGGCACAATATCATAATAGAAAAGGGAGTGGTGAGGAGAATCTAACTGGAACAGGCATACTCTGCAAAACATCTCCAAATTTTAAATCTTTAAAATAACATGCTGACAAAAACCACATCTGCTGACTAAATTCAAACTGGCCGCTATTTTGCCACCTGAGGATTAAATAATTTAGACTTTGTCTTTTAAGCAGTGGGGGTAGAGAGTATAAAATCCCTCCTTTGAAGTCCACTGCATATTCTTATTATAGCCAATTTTCATAGCAAATATCAAAGTTTAGTTTGCATTCCATAAGCACATATGAAGTGAGGGTTGGGGGAAGTTGCCAAACATATGCTAAGCGATATGAGATACCATATTAAAATGACCCCTTTACAATACGGGCTCATAAAATTTTGAAAATGTCTCTATTGTGATTTGTACACCATAGGGAATAAATAAACATTGCTTAATACATAACTGAGCTTCCAAGAGGCACGTTTCCCCCCCCCCCCCCGCTAGTAGAATATCAAGATCCCAAAGTGGGGACAGAAGAGATAGGAAGATGTATGCTGATGCCGTGGATCTCTTTGTAAAGGGAAAGCTCGTCTAGAATAAGAAAACCAGAGATTTACAGGGAAAAATATGATGAGATGTGGTCAAAATATGGAATCACACAGTAGGAGTGTTAATTATCTTTGCCCCCCCCCTTCCTCCCCCCCACCGCCCTTTGGATCTTTTTCAGCCTTTGTAGGGTCAGGCTTTTCTGTCCCAGGGTGGTGGTTCCCAGAGTGCACTCCACAGACCAGGAGCATCACCCATTGTTGGAACAGCAAATTCTTACTCTTTTTCAGATTCACTGACTCAGAAGCTCTCTGAGTAGGGCCAAACCATAATGGGATTTAATAAACTCTCCAGGTGATTCTGATGCACCCTGAGATTTAAGAAATTTCCTAGAGAAATAAAGTTTTTATGGTAGACATTTTTGTATCTTTAATTGATTTGGAGTGGATGGAGCCATCAGTATTAGGCAGAACTTCAAAAATAGCCAATCTGGGGATGCCTAGGCAGCTCAGTTGGTTAAGTTTCTGACTTCAGCTCAGGTCATGATCTCGCAGTCCGTGAGTTCGAGCCTCATATCGGGCTCTGTGCTGACAGCTCAGAGCCTGGAGCCTGCTCTGGATTCTATGCCTCCCCGTTTCTCTGCCTCTCCCCACTTTATCTCTCTCTCTCTCTCAAAAATAAATAAACATTAAAAAAAAAAAAAGGCCAGTCTGGACAATCACTACTACTAATAGCTGGTTCTTACTGAGTACTTCTTTTATAAGTTTTATATGCACTGGTTCACTTAGCCCTACAGGAACACTGTTATTATTCCAATATTAGACAAGAGAAAAATACCAGAAGTTCAGAGAAGTTGAGTAATTAGCCCTAGAGCACAAAGCATTACCTGCACACCAAAATCCATTCTGAAACTCTCTCCTATCAGGAAAACTTAGACTGTTTTAGTGAGAAATAAACTTGTCTTGCGTTAAAAGAATATATGTTTGGGTCTATTTTTCACTGCAGACTGCACTAACCTAACAAACATGCACAACAAGTAATTGGCAGAGCTTATAGTTTAGCCCAAGTAGTTTCATTCCAGATTCTATGCTTTTAACCCTAACATTTTACTACCTGTCCAGAACTGCTGAAGATGCCAGAATGTACTTAAAGGACTTTATTCTTTTTTCTCTTATCTTGTCTACTGGTCTCTGCCCTGCACTGAACCCTTCAATGTGATGGTTTGATGCAGCTTTCAGAGCATTGTGCATTAGAAAGGAACATAAATGTTTGTTTTCCTTTAACTTCATAGGGTGTTTATTCAGCAATGTCTTCGTCTCTTAAAATATATATTGTTGCATTATATCCTTGAAAATCTTGTATTACTTTGGAAAATTATTGCTTTGCTAAAATTTTTGCCTGTCATGTTTACTCAATTCTAAACTCATATTTCTTCCTCATCCTACCTGCAGAGAATTGTCACTAAGCTATCTTAGGATCCCGATGCTCCTTTTTATAGTATGTCATTTTTTTATGTTTTAATTCTTATATAAGTCTCTCATATCTTTATACACATAGACCAAATATCTCCCATATTATTAATGTAAGTTCTCATAGTTAATTTCAATGACATTTGATAGGCTTGCACACATTCGGTAACCATTTGTTTTTATATGTAAAGCACAGAACCCTAAGATTGCCCAGTAATGTTTCTAAGGTAACTTTGGCCAATAGTACTAAAATATATATCTATACAGAGTTTGACATCAAATCATGGATTCATGAAGGCAGCAAACATGCAGAAGAAATGTGCAATAGTGGAAATATACTGGACATGGACAGAGCTAGTCTTGGCATTGACATTTAAGAACTGTTTGAGACTGGACATCGTACTTACTGTCTCTGGGGAACAACTCCTCATTTGTAAAATGACAGACTTAGATGATGCCTAAAGTTCTTTCTAGCAATAAAATTCTATGATCCTCACTCTAAGCCTGAAGGTTAATTTCAATGACATTTCCCGCTGGGCCTGATTTCTCAAAGAGAGGACCTTGATGCTTAAGCTTATAGAATATAAGGTCAGTGTATCAATTAGGGTGAGGCCAATCAAATAAAATCCATTTTAAATTGTTCAGTAGAATTAATTTGATATAAGAAATTAATTTTAAAGGTTCGAGAAGAGCTTACGAGGCAATAATAGGATGCTACGCCCAGCTCCTCTGGCGGTGGGACAGAGAGAAGAGGTGGTGTTACCACAACCTAAGGGCAAGGCTATGTGGAAAAAGTTGGGATCCCCATGGTAGGGGTCTTTCTAAGCTAGTTCTGGAATCATAGTGAGAGGGTCTTTTGAATGAGTTGGAAACGTCTTGGGAAGGGCTCCTTGGATAATGACCCACAGCAAATATCGAAGACAATTCTCAAACCAGAGCCATAAGAGAAATTCTATGGCTTCTCCCCGCTTATGCCCCATCTAATCCTCTTCCATGGCCTCCCATTGGCCAAATTAACTGGAATTCAGTAGATAAAGAATCTTAGCAAATGTAGGTTGCAGGGGTCAGTCCCCTATAACAAAGAACATAAGAGAAAAGTTTTAACTGATCAATTGCAGTGAATACAAGGCATCTATCACAGAATCCCTCACTTGCATTGCAATGAATTTCTTATCTTGAAATGCAGCTGATTTGCCATGTGTTTGTTTCTCAATAATAAGAGAGTTTGTTACTCTGAATAACAAGCTATGGCAACTATAAACCAAAGAAAGCTCTTTCTGAATAGTCTTCCACAATTCCTGTGAGCCTAGTTACCTTCTCACCAAATTCTAGGAGGATAAAAATCTTCCACGAAGGGAGCCAGAATAAAGAGATTTGTCCTGGAGCTGGTTCTCAGGAATAAGGCTCTTTCTGTGGAAGAGGAATATGGACCTTCTATCACAGCAGGTGTTAACATGTCACTCCACATTCACAGACAGAAGCAGTGTAAGAAAAGGCAGCTGGCCTTGGTCATGGTGATATCTCCCAGCTAAGGGCACCAAGGAGGGCCTCCTACCCATGGCTGCCATAGTAAATATAACAGCCATAATGCTTCAGCTGAATTGGATTAAGGCGATTCCTTCCTGTTTCCACTTCCCACCAACTAGTAATTGGGTCCCATGGAACTAGATACTTTTGACATAATTTCCTAGTTCATTCTTCCTCTTTTGACTTAGTTGAAATTGGTAACATGATTCTCAACCGACTTACATTAAAGACTGAGTCTCTAGTATAGGGCTTCTCAACTTCAATGCATGTACAAATTTCCTGATATCTGATTCTGGAGACACATGAGGTCTGGGCTGGGCTCAAGGTTCTGTAGTTCTAGAAACCTCCCAGGTATCGTTGATGGTGTTAGTCCACACACCTCACAAAGGTGCTTTTTGTTTGTTTTCTTTCAGTTGTTGTCAGTTTGTTTTACTATTGTCCTAGTAGGTATTCCTCAGAATTGTGTTCAGGGACCATATTCTAAAATCATTGATCGTCAAGGAAATACAAATCAAAACTACAATGAGATATCACCTAACACCTGTCAGAATGTCAAAAATCAACAATACAAGAAATGATAGGTGTGCTAGTGAGAATGTAGAGAAAGGGGAACCCTCTTGCACTGTTGGTGGGAATGTAAACTGGCATAGCCGTTCTGGAAAAGAGTGTGGAGGTTCTTAAAAAGTTAAAAATGGAACTACCCTATGATCCAGCAATTGCCTTACTAGGTATTTACCCAAAGGATAAAAAAATACCAATTCAAAGGGATACATATATCTTGATGGTTATAGCAGCATTATCTACAACAGCCAAACAATGGAAATAGCCCAAATGTCCACTGACTGATTAATGGATAAAGAAGACATGTGTGTATATATATATATATATATATATATATATATATATATATATAATTGAATATTAGTCAGCCATAAAAAGAATGAACTCTTACCATTTGCAATGACATGGATGGAGCTAGAGAGTATTAGGCTAAGCGAAATAAGTCAGTCAGGGAAAGACAAATACCATATGATTTCACTCAAAGGTAGAATTCAGGAAACAAAACAAATGGGCAAAGGGAAGAAAAAGAGAGGGAGGCAAACCAAGAAACAGACTCTTAACTATAGAGAACAACTTGATGGTTACCCGAAGGGAGGTGGGTGGAGGGATGAGTCAAATAGGTGATGGGGATCAAGGGGGGGCACTGGTTGTGATGAGCACTGGGTGTTGTATGGAAGTGTTGAATCACTGTATTGTACACCTGAAACTAATATTACACTCTACGTTAACTAGCTGGAATTTAAATAAACACTTTAAAAACCCTAAAATCCCCCAAAACAAAAACAAAAGCAACAACAAGAGCTTGTGTTTCTGAGTGGGTATGAAATCCATACCACTGTCTCTGATCATCTTACTCTGTCTGAGGACCTCAAAGTGGCATGGAGGTCACATTATTGGTGGAACTGGGTGATGCTGGTCTCCTTGGAGTAATAAATGAAGAGGCTTCACTTCACTGGATGGTGGCTCCATTTTAATAACTGGCCAGAGAATATCTTTCAGGCAGAGCAAACAAGGCAGGAATGAACTGAAATGGGAATGACTCTGGATGAGTTACAACTAAGTCATGGACCATGTTGACTCCCCCATGGTTCACTGGTTCACTGTCACTTGTTTAGTGCCTGTCAGGGTAGTCAGCTGGTTTTCCTCTAGGACCTCGTATGCATATCCATACTGTTTTCTCTACTTCCACAGATGTTATGATGATTGTCTCCACAAAGAAGAATCTGAAAGATAAATGTCTTAAAAGTGAAGCTTTCTTCTTAACAACTGTAAGGGAATTTGACGGTTCTAGATCTCTGAAAATAAGATTGTTTTAGTTTATAGGGTGTTAGCAATGGCTGATGGATTTGGGTTTGTTTTGATCTGTGTTGTCTCTGCTTTGAGGATCTAGCGGTTAATTTGTTATCTTTTTGTCTATTTTACTGGACTTTCTAGGTCTTTTAAAAGAAACCGAAATTATTCCATAGGGAGCAAAGAAACAGTATGCCATTTCTATTTCCTACTCAGCCTGAAGGGAGCGATTAGTAAAACTGGTGATATTCGTAAAAGAACAGTTGCTCACATCCCAGGGGAGATGCCCCTTGCTACAGCTGGCACGTACACATGATTCTTGAACTCTGCCATTGCCCAGCTAAAGTAAGTGAACATGCACAGGCCACACAGAGGATACTTCTTCATCACCTGGCTCTGGTGGCCAGGGGGGCTTGCGTTCCTGGATCCCATGGGACTATAACAATGGGCGAGGCAGTTCTTCGCAGGCTGTCACCCCCAGGGCACCACATAGACAGCAGTTTGAAACATACCCCTAGTCTTTCTGTGAGAAAGTCCTATTTACATGTCCTGGAGCTTCAGCCGGAGGGAGAGACTTCAGGTTTGCACATACCTACAGGCTATGCAGGTGCTCTCGGGGACACAGGCCAGGGAATGCCATCTTCACACTCTCTCTACACCTTGCTATAGTTTGCTGGTACCTCTCAGAAAGGACCTTATACACTTGCCCTGAACCCTGGTTCCCGGGAGAGATAGGTGTTGCACCTCACACGTAGAAACAAACACATAGATTCAAGCAAAATGTTGAAACAGAAATATATTCCAAAGGAAAGAGCAAGATAAAAACCTCAAAAAAAGACTTAATGAAAGGGAGATAAGTAATCTATGTGATCTAGAGTTCAAAGTAACTCCTAAGATGCTCATCAAACTTGGGAAAGGAATGGATGGATGCAATGAGAACTTCAACAAAGAGATAGCGGGATCTGTCCCTAACCTGGGGAAAGAAACAGACATCCAGATTCAAAAGACCTAGAGAGTTCATCAAACAAGATGAACTCAAAGAGATCCACACCAAGATACATTATAATGAAACTTAAAAGTTAAAGAGAGAACCTTAAAAGTACTACCAAGAGAAAAGCAAGTGGTTACATACAAAGCAACTTCCCTAAGAATTTTCAGCAGAAACTTTGCAGGCGAGAAGTGAGTGGCATAATGTATTTAAAAGACTGAAAGGAGGGGTGCCCTGGTGACTCAGTCAGTTGAGCCTCTGACTCTTGATTTCTACTCAGCTCATGATCCCAGGGTGATGGGATTGAGCCTGTGTTGGGCTCTGTGCCGAGCATGGAGCCTGCTTGATTCTCAATCTCTCCCTCTGTGCCTTCCCCCCTCACACGTGCACCCTCTCTCTTTCTCTCTCAAATATAAACAAACAAACAAACAAACAAACAAACGACTGAAGGAAAAAACAAAAACAAAAACTTCCAACCAGGAATACTCTACAAGGCAAGGTTACCATTTCAAGATTTCCTTTTGAGAGCTCCTGTCTGCACTGAAGCTTAGAGAGGAGAGGGCGTTTGGCCAAGGTCACAATGCTGGGAATTGACAGTATTAGGTTTAAATCCCAATTCTCTGATTTCAAATCCGTGTTCTGTTCAGTTCACTACTCTGCTTAATATCCTCATCACCACTGTTAGGTGGTGAATATTTGGGGCATCGGGGGAGTATGAGAGTACCCCCTTTAAGGATTTTGGAGCAAAATGTTATACAATTGGTGAACTTCTCTCTGTGATCATACCTGTAGGTGGTCCAATAATACCTGAACTTTTTTTTTTTTTTTTTTTTTTTTTAAGAGAGAGAAAAAGGGCAGTAAAGGGAGAGAGAGAATCGTAAGCCCAGCATGCTCGGCACAAAGCCCAACACAGGGCTCAATCTCATGACCCTGAGATCACGACCTGAGCCAAAATTAAGAGTCAGACACTTAACCAACTGAGCCACCCAGTGCCCCAATACCTGAACTTTTTAAAAGTAAATTCTCTTGGTTCATCTCCGGACTAGCAATGATCCATCTCACTAGTATTTTGTCATCTGTCTGTAGACCTGTTGGTTTCCCTTAACTGTTGTCCATTTAGGTTCTGGTCATTTATTCTTTGAGTTCAGCTAGCTGATTGATGGTTACAGTTTTGTCATCCCTCCCACACACTCTCCTCCTTCACCTTACGAAACTTAACTCCTTTATATAAGGACTAGGGCCCGTCTGTTTCCTTTACTACTTTCCTTTTTCTGTTCTCAGCACCATGCAGGATGGATTACCTTTAGGATCGGGTCAAGTTAACTACATTTTATTTATGTTTTGAGGTGCGTCTTTAATTGCTAAGGGGACTACCTGCTATTTCTTTTCAAATTATACTGAAATTGCTGACTGAACTCCACTACAACTACCTAGAGGCAAATTTGGTGGAAAATATTTTAGGTTACTTCCTGAGCCCCACAATGAAACACGCTATGTTTGCTTCAAACTACCAAAGCTGGCTTTGGTCCTAAAGAAAGTTTCTAAAATTCTTTTCTAGCCAAACATTTAATTGTTCGTATTTTAAAAACTGCCAGCTTAAACAGCTAGGTTCTTCCAACTATGCTTGTAAAATATTTGATCTCATTTAGAAGCAAATCACTCATGCCCTCTGCCAGGGGACTGCTATTGATAAAATTAGGACTCTTGTATCTGCTGAGGTATGTCTCTCCTTATGTGCAGAATCCTTAATATGATGGGTTAAGTGCATGCCCATGCCTGGTTGAATACCATATTGCTTATTGCTTCTTGGTTGGCAGAGGAAAGCCCCCCATCTGCATTTACCGTTCCATTTTAGCCTGAAAGACCAAATACTGCCTTCAGGCTCTGACACATGCCTGTGGGTTGATTTTGGAACCTACATGTCCTCTTTACCTCTTTACTGGTTTTGTGGAAAATTTACAAAGGGGGCCACTAGTGTGGAGTTGGTATGGGATGTACCTGGTGCTTACTTGCATGAGCAAACGTCTTGAGAGGGGATCTCCAACTTGCCTTCTTTTGCATTGCCCTCCTCTGCTTTCCCTCTCCATCGGGTCTCTGTGGTGGTGAATTCCTTGCTCACTGACATACTGTGTCCTATTGTAGACAGTTTGCTTTCTGGGACATTGGTAATATTTACGGTTGCTGAATGTTGGGGATGTGTTACGACTGGTGGCAAAAGGAGTACCCAGATCAATCTGCAGATGTTACCAATTAGGGCCAGTGCCATTTTCCACAGCTGTGGGCCCTAAAACTCTCCCACCTGCAGGTTCAGAACTATCTAATCTTTGAGCCAGCGAGAGCCTGGGCTGATGGGATATTTGCAGCGCCTTTCTTTCTGGGTGAGTGAGCTCTAGAAAAGGTTTTCTCTTCCGATGGACAGCCCAGTCTCCTGGCTTGACTTCTGCTCGGTACTCTGACATCCAGTTCTTATTTCAGCCACTTCCTGGGCTTGGCCCTGACTCTTCCTTAGGGGTCCTGGATACTGGGCCTGGCATTCGGTCCCCAGGGATGGCCTCTTTTAAACCACCCACTCCTATACCAGCTATGGCGTGGATTTTTACTTGCACTAGAAACTTCTGCCAGCTGGAGCTGTGCCCTGCCCTCTGTCCTCAGGGCCGATCTCTTGGATTTGAAGAGTGGCTCAGATTGAAATCAGAAGAACCACACCTCTTGGATTTGGTAAGCTACATTATTCTTGGCTCCTCTCTGTAGTGGGCCAGCCATGTATTTCGGTCTGTTTTTTCCCCATCCCTTTTCAAGACTGCTCTTGGCTCAGGATTTATTGCTGATGGGGGCTTCCAGCATCCACCCTTTATTTAGAAAGGTTTTTCACATACGTATCATTTAGAATGGATTAATAGCATCACACACAATGATAAAGTGAAAGAAAAATAGAATTTTAGAGTTTTTCTGCATTTTAGCCTATTTTTAATTTTTCTTCGTTGTGACCCCTCCCCAGGATTATCTTGAAGATTTTTTATTGTAAGACAAAGGTTAACCAAGCATCTAATAGGTGCAAACACTTTCAGGTACTCTCTTTTATTTCAGCCAAATAACTATGCTCTGAGCTAGATGTATCTCTCCCCAAACTGGCAGATGAGGAACTGGAGACTTGGAGGTGGAAGCAATTTACCCTAAATCACACACACACGGTACATAAGCGTGGCATGATGCAAAACCAGGTACTTCTGACTTCCAAGCCCTATCTCACTTTTCTGGGACAAATTCCTTGATTTTACAGTTAAGGAGAATAATGCTCAGAGTAAGGAAGACCCTTGCATAAACCAGCTGATTACATTATGCGGGTTGCCTGACTTCCAAAGCAATACGTCTTCTACAAGATCACAGTGCCTTTTAACTGAGTTAGTCAAAACCCTTGAAGTAGATGCTGCTGCTATCTTTACAGTGGTGGTTCATCCTTCTGTTTTCTCTCCTTTGGCATATTTCTATCTTTTGTGCTTTGTTTTCCTCCTTGGATCATTTTTCCTGTTCCTATGACCACACCCTCCTGGTGGTGCAGGACTGGCCACCTCAGGGGGAATTTGAGTTGCTTGGACATGAAACAAAGTTGCTGCTGTTTTGTTTTGTTTTAATAAAAAGTCCTGACAGAATAAGCTCTTTCCCACCAGGTGCGTCTTCTCGTCCCTATATTTTCTGTACCGTGAAATTGTCACTGTTTAAGCATCAGAAACCTCATCCTAATTCAGCCACACAAATTAGTTTATGTCAATATCCTGAAGGTCTGAAAGAGTCAGTGAAGCATAAGGTTTTTGAGCTGGAAGGGATCCTCCGTGCAGGTCTAGAGGAATTTGAGGAGTGGTTCTATTGAAATTTGGGCATGATGCCTAAAAGGAATCTGATATATTCAGTGTCTGCTTTCAGTTCCCCTTTGATTTTCTTTTATATGTGTCTGTGCAGGTATAGACTTGTGCCCTCTTAATCCATTTCTGTGAAAAGCAGTGGAATAAGGTGTGAATGGCCTGGAGAGCAAATCATAGCTCTGTTATGTGTGGGTGACGCCAATGCATATTTCCAGACTGAATGCTTTTGAAAACTCTGCACTGGCAAGACTGATCCCTGTGACAGGGATCTTTGTAGTCAGCTAAACAAAAAAGCGTCCTCTGTAATTAAGCAGAAATGCATGGTGGGAATTACCTCGGAAATCCTGAATTTGAATGGCTGCTACTGGTTTCTCTGTCTTCTTCACAATCCTAAATACTACTCAGTACAAGTTTGTGTAAAGCTCTTTAATTTTGTGAATTAAAGCCCAACAAGCAGCCAATGAATAATAGGACAGAAAGGTTTGGCTACAGGATTGTGATACCAACAGAATTCAACAAACCACAATGTATACCCACATTCACATTTGTTTGCACGTCGTCATGTCGTCACAGTTCCGTAATGTCATAATGCAATATTTGCACAAGATATTGAGAGACTAAATCACCCAGACATGTTTACTTTCTAATAATTTCTCCTAAGTTTTGCAGGACTTATAAATTGCACTGGCGTTTAGAGAGGAGACACTGTGCCCAGAAATATTGTGATCATGTTAGATAAGCTCAGGACATAAAATATCATAAAATATATGCATATTGTATTGGATAAGCAAAGGCTATTGCGGAGAGAATAAAGTGCTTTCAAATATCATACCACATAATGGACTGGCTTTGAACTATACATGTATAACTGACAAAGATCCACATGTATAACTGACATTAATTTTGCAGTATGAATAAGGCTTGCTTCTTTTTGTAGGGAACTTGAAGATAGCAAATGAGAAAAGGAACTCCCCGAACCTTTGTTTATTCACTAAACATCGATATATCTATTGTGCACAAACTATTTGTCAGGCTGTTTTATAGGTACTGGTGAAGAAGAAAATTGACAAAAAATTCCTGCTTCCATGAAGCTTCCATTCTAGTAGAAGGAAACCAGCAATAAACATACTGAATAAACCAAATCTACAGTATAGAAGAAAAGGAGAATTATGGAAAGAAAACAACTAGGGCAAGATAAAGGAGCTTAGGGGGTTGCATATTGAAATAGAACAATCTGGTACTTTTCTGAGAAGCAAAGTGTTCATGGAGGAAAAGTGAGCCATGTTGCTATCTGAGGGAAGGGAGTGTCAGGAAGACGGAACTAAAGTGCAAAAACTTGGAGGTGGGAGTGTTCCTACACAGTTCCAGACCCAGAAAAGAGGCTAAGTTATCTGAAGGGAAGTGAGGAAGGGGATAAGATGTGAGAGAAAATGGTGGTTTGGGGAGTGGAAGAGGAGAGATCTCATAGCTTTGTAACTTTTGCTTTGACTCTAATGGCGTAGAAGCCACTGTAGTGTTTTGAGTAGAGAAATCACGTGACCTGATTTTCATGAGTACAACTCTGGCTGCTGTGTTGAGTGGAGTGTAGTGGAGAGGGGTCGGGAAGGAGAGACTAGTTACTAGCCCTGGGCTGGTCAGCCTGAATGCTGCAAGATTAATGGAATTCCTGTACTGGCAGAGTAGCCCAAGTCATTGAAATATAGCTGTAAATGCATCAAAGATCAATAATTGACTAGACTTATAGGAAGGCAGAATTAGTAGTAATGGGGAGAGGGCACTTGGGAAGACTAGCATAGTCACATCTCTACGGTTTAGTGCAGTGTAAATAGAATCGCTCTTTTTGTGAGAGACCAGGCAGTTTTTAGCCCATGGGGATTTGAACTGTGCCATGTGGATTTCATAGACTGCTCCAAACTTCACATGCTAACATGAGTGAAAGTATCACTTCTAGAAATCCTTATTTTCATAGCAGTGAGAAATCATTTAGCTCTAGATAGGAACTAGTATCCCCTTATGAAATACTAATCTATTAAGCTGTCAAGGTCAGGGGTAGGGCTTGAGAAAATGGGATGATGAGCGGGAGGGAGAACTGTCTCGTGAAAGTCACCATGGACAGTCAGTTGTAAGCAACCAAGCAAAGGTGAAAGCTCTGAATGCTTCAGAGGGGACAAGTCCCCTGGGAGGAGGTGTGGAGAATTACCTAAAAGGAACACCATCTAGGGGGCTTCTGAGTGGCTTAGTCAGCTAAGCTCTTGACTTAGGCTCAGGTCATGATCTCATGGTTCGTGAGATGGAGGCACCGTATTCTCTCTCTCCCTCTCTCTCTCTCTCTCTCTCTCTCTGCCCCTCCCCCACTCATCCTCTTTCTCTCTCAAAGTAAATAAACAAACATTAAAAAAAAAAGCAATTCCATCTAGTTCACACTTCTGTTTTATGGCTTCCCAACACTCCACGTGCTAGAAAAAGCTGGTGCCCATGTGTTTGGATGAATCTTCCCTAACATTTGCTGGAATCCTCTACCCTACTGTGCTTCCTTTATGCTTTCACAGCTATTTTGCTGGATTTCATTAGGTGTGTTGTATAATGCAGTGTTGGAAATGATTCACTGGAAAATTGCTTTAGCACTTTATTTGGAAGGGAACATTTTGGTGACAGTTACACTGGCCTAGTTTTGATCATTGAACTTAGGGAGGAAGGGATGACAAGAGCAGGGAGTTTCCATGAATGGGGTTGAGATTCAAAAGGACCAGGGCCAAGCAAGAGCCAAGGAGTGAGGCAACAGAAAGCTTTACCCCAGGAAAGCTTTATTCCATGAAGCAGGGGGACCTGAAGCTCACATCCTCATCGTTTCCAAGCTCCTCCAATCTCCACACCCATCTCCACTTTGGAAAGTCCTCTTAGCTGGATTCTGAGCTAAAGCCATTTTGAACTAGACATCTCAAAAAGGCTCTTTAGACAGGAAAACATATTTGTCTGCCTCATACTTTTCAATAAGCCGCTAAGAAATGCAGAAATAGAAAGGGAAATATTCTAGTCCTGTAGGGTATGTGTTGTTTCCAGATGGAACTGTCAATGGCAGAAAAGCTAGGGCATTAGTTTCTTTAGTCTCAGGTGCTAATGTTGCTGTTAAGTCATTTGCAATGAGTTTCTTCCTCTGTACTTCTCACAGCTCCTACCCTGACTCTGGGGCATCTACAGGTTTGTTACTATTTCAGGGGGAAATAGAAGGAGTGCTATGGTCTCTTCCTTCAAATGTGTCTTCCACCTCTGTGAGGATTTTATAAGATATTTTAATGAGGGTCAATTCTTTCACATTGAGAAGGGATTAACATGGAAAAATAGAGAATGCCAGGCTCACAGGACATGAAGAAAACACTGACGTGGGTGTAGGCAGTGAAGATGTTGTGTAGTGCACGTGCTGATGGAAAGCTGTTTGAATGGTGTGATCAACACTGGCATTTATACAGTTGCAATCCTTGCAATAATCCGCTGCACCATATCTTAGATCGTTCTCGTCTCTGCCCTTTGCTTGATGTCTTATTATTGTAGCCTTGACCTAGTTTAAGAACAAAAACAAAATACTGAAAACTTGTTTTTTTAAGTGTCTATTTATGTTGGGGGAGAGAGAGAAGGAGAGCGAGAATCCCAAGCAGGTTCCATGCTATCAGCATAGATTCTGACACGGGGCTCAATCCCATGGCCCTGAGATAACAGCCTGAGCCAAAATCAAGAGTCAAGCACTTAACCAACTGAGCCACCCAGGTGCCCCCTGAAAACTTGTTTTAATACAGCATAAATGGTGAAATTTTCATGTAACACTTTTCATCACACTGTAGGGACTCTCCTTTGTCCTTCAGAAAGCACATATGGGCATTCATGATTACTCCCTGTCAGCACCCTGCACTTTTTGCCCACCTGGAGCAAAGAGAGCAGGAGGGACAGCTGCCTCTGAGGCTGGATGCTGCCTGAGACCTTCCTCGAGCATTAGTGCTTGGAAGAGAAAGGTGAGGGGCCGCCTCTGGTGGCATCCAGTTAAACAAAGGTTGAATTTGTATTTTCTGGCTAACCATTTCCCAATAAACCTTCTCGCCTTGGCTTCTTCCTCCCTCTGTTTTGGCTACACATTGGACACATATAATGGCAATTCTGGAATGAGATTGAGGAATGTAGCAGATTAGATTTCCTTTAAAACGGCCCTAGAAGGATTTTGGTCTTGCGTATTCTCTAGGAACTTCACCATGCTCCCATCCAGAGGTGGAGTATACTATCTTCTCCCTTCCCTTCAAACCTGGAAGAGTATTTTGATCTCTTCAGTGAACAGAAAAATGCGGAAATGACACCATCTGACTTTGAAGCTCTGTCAAAATGGAAAATGGCTTCTCTGCTGTATGTGTGTGTCCCTCTCAGGATGCCTGCCCATAGAATCCAGCCATCATGTGGTCAGGAAGCCCAAGCTTCATGGAGAGCTTGTGTGTAGGTGTTCTGGCAGTGAGACTCAGCCAAAGTCCCAAACAACAGTTGGCATCATTTCAGTTAAGGAGAATTCAGATGATTCTAGTTCCTAACCATTGAACTACACAAAATAGTGTCGAGTGGAGCAGAGAGTAACTTTTCCTCGAAAGCTCTACCCAAATTGCAGAGGTAAATGTTATTTTAAGCCAGTAAATTTGGGGATTTTGTTACAAAGCAATAGGTAATTTGAATAGGCACCAGAACTTGTATTTTGAAAAGAAGAAATTCTAGTCGTGCAGGGGCAGGTTTTCCTTCTAAGAAGCAATAATGATGCAGCTTGGTTTTAGCAGACTGTTTTGTCCCTGTCACTAATTCCTTACAATACTTCCCAAAGACTTACTTGAAATTGAATCATTGGAGAGTTAGGTAAAGAAAAAGTGAAATATTCTATGATAGCTTTTAACATAGACTAGGAAAAGAAAAAAAAATGCAAGCGTGGTGTGTGTGTATGTACATTTTTTTTTGAACCTAAATTCTATTGTGCTTTTCCCTAAAGATGCAGCACCAGAAGTTCTGGCTTTATTTGAGAGTCTTCTAATCTAACACCCTCCACTTCAAGGGTGGGCCCCAGGCTTTGTTTGTTTCCTGTCTCCTATTTCCTGTGTGGCTGTCAAAAATGAAACTCAAGGTCACCAGAGATTATCAGGTGCCTTCAAAGTAGCCAGTAACATTAGAGTTTGCTTAACTCTCTAGATTACTGCTTTCATTTATTTTGGCTTCTGAAGACATCCCTTGCATTCTTATAAAATAAAAACAAAACCTTTTTCTTTAATCCAGTATTTGTAATTGTTTCCAGAAGGAAGATTAGTTTTCAGGGTATGTACTCATGTGCCAGAAATAAAAATTGGCACTTTTTAAAAATGTAGTTTATATTGATTAATACAAACCCTCTTGTTTGTTTCCTCTCATGTTTCACAACATAAATTTCAAGTAACTGGGGATAAGAATTCAGGTGAAAGTCAAAGCTTGAAGTTTATTCTCTGCATAATTCTCTCAAATCATTAGGAGGCTGAAAGGCAACCCTGACTTTTCCTTTTTACCCTTCTTTAACCAGATAAACTAAGTGGCACAAATGACCTCTTGTGACTCAGCTTTCTTTGTGCTTCATTTGATGACCAAACTTTATTGACATCGTGGTGTTGTTTTTTATTTTTTTCCTTCATGGATGTGATCTTGACTATTATGAACTATTCTTAGGAATAAACTGCACCCTCATTTATTTTACAAATTGTATTAGTTACTCTATTTAAAAGCAGATTCACAGCCCTGGAAGCCAGAAGAATTAAACTGGGTAAAAACCAGCTATTTAAGAATTTTAAGTATCTAGGCAATTTTATGATCCTTGCTGAGACCTATGGACCTTCCTCTATATAGTGTCTCTCTGATGATTCCATTAGAAAATATACTCACATGTGGAACATATCCAGCTGCAAGAGTGTAGAGAGCGATGCAAGTTAAACATCCAGCTGGATCCCAGGCACTCTGTTAAAATTTTAAAGCTCACAGGCTAGAGGCAATTTTTTAAATGGTAACTTTTGCTTCTGAGGCGGAACAGACATTATCTCAAGCTAGCTCATTTGTTTTTGATTCTCTGTAGTTTTTAAGGGTATTTTTAACCAAATGACCAATCTGGGAAGACCTAGGAAATGAATGTCTTATCTATTATGGTTTGAAGGTCTCAGTGTGCAAATCATAAATCAAATGTCAACAGATGGTACATGAAGCAAGGTTTAAACTCAGAGATTTAGAGCTTCGAATGGTAATTTTGTGGGGAAGTTGATATATAGTCATCGAAAGAAACAAAAGTTTTTGGGAGAAAAATGAACCAAACTGGGTAGACTTGAAGGAAAGTCATTCAAAATAGCACCTGTGTATGAGGGAGCCTGACTAACATAAAGTGAAATGTAGTCACAGTAATGATGGGAGATTATTTGATTATTTAAAACAATTTTTTAAAATGTGTTTATTTATTTTTGAGAGAGAGAGAGCGCGTGCCAGGGAGAGTGAGCACAGGGGAGGGGCAGAGAGAGAGGGAGACACAGAACCCAAAGCAGGCTCCAGGCTCTAGGCTCTGAGCTGTCAGCACAGAGCTTGGCGACGGGCTTGAACTCCCAAAATCCGAGATCATGACCTGAGCTGAAGTCAGATGTTTAACTGACTGAGCCACTCAAATGCCCTGGAGATCATTTGATTATTAAGTAACTCCAATCACCTGTAATAATGGGAAGTGCAATAAAACTAGCTTTAAAAAATTTTTAAAAATCATGATCATTGTGCGATGGTACTCAAGGTTAGAGATCATTCTCCAGGCTCATGAGGATGAGTTGGCTCACTGAAAACTGGAAGCATTGCTCTGAGGAATATGCGAGAGCTGGTACTTTATTTTAAATCAATTGCCCATATTTCCTCAAATTAAATTTTATTTAGAATAAGCTTAAAAGCTTCTGACTTCTGACATTACAAAGCCCCGTCAAAATAGTAGTAGATCAAGAATAATTTAAATGCAAACTGTCAAAGTTTATTAAATAAATAGAAATCGCCAGTTCTCTGCACATTGGATGCAAGTTTTATAACCTGCAATATTGTGTATAAATGGTATTGGAAAGCAAGACACCTAAGGCACTTCATTAATTGCAGCTATTCATAAAATTAGTACTTCATTTTTTAATTTTTTTCAACGTTTTTAATTTATTTTTGGGACAGAGAGAGACAGAGCATGAACGGGGGAGGGGCAGAGAGAGAGGGAGACACAGAATCGGAAACAGGCTCCAGGCTCCGAGCCATCAGCCCAGAGCCTGACGCGGGGCTCGAACTCATGGACCGCGAGATCGTGACCTGGCTGAAGTCGGACGCTTAGCCGACTGCGCCACCCAGGTGCCCCTAAAATTAGTACTTCAAATAGAAGCATTTTCAGGTAGGTAGCATTCAATCGTCAAAGCAAACAGAAGTTGAAATACACATTAACTGTGTAAACATTTCAGGTAAATGGAACCTGTCCCTTATCCATAGCTACCGAAAGATAAGCCAGAAACCCCATCTCGGACAAGAGACTTTAAAATCAAGCCCTTGAGCAAAGTGTTAATTAAATTCAGTGCTTGAGAACAGTATACTTGACCAATGAGAGAGGAAGCAAGGACTAAGGAGTAAAAAAGTTCATCCTGTTGCTATTTTAACAATTCCCCCCTGATTTAAATAAACTGAAACAGGGCAATACAAGTAACTGAACCCCTTTCCAGAGGGTTCTGGGATTGGCAATTATACATAGATTCTACATGGCTGTTCCACTGGCGATCTAAGATAGTCATCTTAAAGACCATTCTTCCTTCTTCTTTATTTCTATCCATTCACTCATGCTGCGTTTCTTTATTCAACACACAGTTGTAATGGGCACTTTTCTGATTTCCAGGACTCGTGATGTGAACAGAAACTGCAGTAACTGCAATCTTGGGAACAGATACTCATTGCACAAAACTTATTGATTCTTCGCTCACTTCCCTAATATTTACTCTTGGCAACCGTTAATACATTATATGAATTATTTTATTTTCTCAAGTATAATAAGACCCATATTCCTGTACATGTCTGAGGAGTTTATGGTCTATACCCAGACCAAGAGTAAAACCTATTATAAAGCAACGTTATGGGGCACCTGGGTGGTTCAGTCAGTAAACATCCAACTCTTGATTTTGGCTCAGGTCATGATCTCATTCTTGGTGAGACTGAGCCCTGCATTAGGCTATACGTGCTGACAGCATGGAACCTTCTTGGGATTCTCCTTCCCTATCTCTCTGCTCCTCTTCTTCTCACACTCTCTCTCAAAATAAACAAACATATATTCAAAAAAATAAATAAAACAACACTGTATGTGCCTCCATGCTTGTGAACACAAGGGAATTATGTCAACCTTTAGGGAGAATTCCTATGTCACATTTCAGGAAGGCTACCTGAAGAGGGGGATTCATATATGAATATTGAATATTTCATATTCAGATTTGAAGGTGATTGCAAATTAGAGGAGGAAGATGAATGTGTAGAATATTCTAGGCAAAGAGAGCAACATGTTCAAAATGACAAAGGTGTGCATGGCCGAATCTGCAGATAGTTAATGTGACTGCGATACAGGTAGGGACGGAGAGCCAGGAAGGAAAGATGAGGGCAAAGAGAATGGCAGATAAGTGCAGAAGTGTTTAAAGAGCAATGTTAAGAAGTTTGCATTTTCATCTGAGAGCTTTGGAGAATGAAGGAAGGCTATGTACTGGGAAGAGGGTGAGATACTTGGGTCCTAAACCTCAGTGTGGAGTGAATATTCCAGCTGGACTCTTCTATCATGGAATTTATTTTTTGAATGCAGGTTCTTGTTTCCATGCTCTTCATTTTTTACTGTTCTTTCTGTCTGTAATAGTACATCCCATCAGGATCGTTTCATCCCATCCTAATCACAGATGTTTCTCGAGGCTCAGTAAAAATCTCACCTCCCCCTTTAGCAAACTTCAAGAGATGTTACTGAGCGTTTGGGACATCAAACATACACGGCTCCTGCCTTCACGGAGACTTTCCTGATCATGCCAACTGGAAGTGAATTCTCTTTACTTTCAACTCCTCTGGGAGTTTGTTCATATCAATCATATCATACTTATGCGGCATTCCCTTGGTATCCCACAGGGTTCTGTCAGGAAAAAGGCAGCCCCATCAAATTGGGCAATTTGCAAAGAGTTGAATAAAAGGACTATTTACCAGGATGTGAATAGGTGCTGTGATCCATATTGGTGTATGACAAACCACCCCAAACTTAGTGACAAAAAGTAATAAGCATTTTATTGTACCCGTGGATTCTATGGGTCAGGAATTAGAGAAAAGTCACAAACAGGATGATTCTTTTCTGCTCCATGATGTTGAGGTTTCATCTGGGAAGGCTCAGTGCTGGGGGGTCAACTTGATGACTGGGGTTGGATTCATTTAAAGGCATTTTCACTCACATGTCCACCACTTAGGTTGGCACTGTTGAATGAGCACGTATATGTATATGTGGTTCTTCCATGCGACTCGGCTGGGCTTCTTATCAGTGTGCTTGCCACAGGATAGTGGGTCTTGTCACATGGTGTCTTGAGGCTCCAATTACAAGTATCCTAGCAAGCAAGGCAGAAGTAGAATGGCCATTTATGAGATACCCTCAGAAGTCCGAGAATACAAGTGCTGCTGCATTACATTCGTTATGAGTAAGCCTCCAAAGCCAGCCCAGGTTCAAGTAGAAATGTTTGAGACTTGACTGAGCGATGGGAGGAGTGCCACGGATTTGCATACATGTCTTAAATTGCCATAGCAGAGTTTACAGAAGCTAATAAAAGACGGTGCAGTGCCTTAGGCCTCAATAGCAGTAATTGAATCTCTACTTCTTTTTCTGAAGAAGCAAAGTGAGAATTTACCAGAATCAAGAGTTGTAGGACAGAGCTACATGATGGCACCAATGCCTGTCAAGAAATGTATCTAAATGAGGGAGAGTAGGAAAATGGATGCAGAAAAATGAACACCTGACCTCACTCCCTTTATGTCTTGTGGTACCTTCCCACTTGCTAAACCTACCTGGAAACCCAAGAATTCATCCTGTATAAATCAACCTCCTGAGACTTCAAGCAGGGTAAGGATTGTAGAAAGTAAGTCTGGAAGGACAAACAAAAGATATCCAGCACATTTTTTAGTTACAATTAATTACTTACTCCTCATTTCCAAACACACACCCCTATCATTCTTCTTCGATTTGATAATACACAGATAAGGTGTGTTTTATATAGTAGGAACTTAGTACCTGTTCAACAGGTGAAGGACTGATAGCTAATTCTATGAGTAAATAAACACAGAGAGAATATCCTTTTTACATTAGAGTCCTCTTTTTTGATTCAGTATAGATTTAAAGATGCTAATTATCTACAGGATAGTGAATAAGTCACATTATTTCCACTATATACATTTTTTAAAAGCCTAAAGCATAGGATTTATAACAGCTTTTCTCAGCAGTGTTCAAAAACAATGCAGTCATGAGCACAGAGTTATTCCTAATAAATTAAGGAACCAAGTTTCTAACTTATGATATGAGTCATGAGGACAAAAAACTTTGGGGACAGTTTAATTCTATTGGTCATGGTGACCCAAGGCAGTATTGCTATTTCTAGGTTGATAGCAGCTGTGGAATTTCTCCTCCTCCTTTTCCTCCTTCCCCTCCCCCTCCCCCTCCTCCTCCTCCTCCTCCTCCTCCTCCTCCTCCTCCTCCTCCTCCTTCTTCTTCTTCTTTAATCAGTTTTATTCTAAAAGGCCCCTGAGAAGAACATTAGGAAGTTAAAAGAGAAAATAAAGTCTATCGGAAAAAAAATAAGCATTGGACTCAAAGAAAACCAAGATAGATTGGCAGTTGAGAGGTAGTGTAGGTAAAAAGGTGTCATTAGGGTAAACAGAGGTTAAAGTACCCTGTTAGTGTATTTCTACCAAGACACTTATGTACTGTTAATGAAGGAACTAATGCAAGGGGGAGGCACGCTGCAGCTGAAGCCAGAGGAAGGCTGAAAGCATTTATTATCCTTCCTACTTATTAGTGTTGCATCATGCATCAAATAAAATGATGTACATAAAAACTGCAAGATGCAACAGGAAGCTCTTATTTCAAGATATTCAGGGCAATCACTGGGTGAAAACACAGCTACTCTATATAAGGCAATGTTCTAAAAGTGCTAAGAAAATTGTCAGAAGGCACCTGTTAAGTACTTGACGCTGAGTGGCCCTCAACTTCTCCAGCTGGATTTTTAATTGGATGAGGCAGGTAATTGTCTCCTTCTGAACCACACCCCCCCGCCCCCCAAGGAACTTTGCCTGTGATTAAATAGTCCAAGCAAGCATCGGATCAAAGAGAGAGAGATGGCCAGAATCTTAAGCTTCATTTTATGGCCATTCGCCTAATCATGCCACCTCCCAATTCATGATTAGGTAGTACATTAAAAGAAATGAAAAAAGGGGCGCCTGGGTGGCTCAGTCGGTTAGGTGGCCGACTTCCGCTCAGGTCATGGATCTCTCGGTCCGTCCGCGAGTTCGAGCCCCGCTTCGGGCTCTGTGCTGACAGCTCAGAGCCTGGAGCCTGTTTCAGATTCTGTGTCTCCCTCTCTCTGACCCTCCCCTGTTCATGCTCTGTCTCTCCCTGTCTCAAAAATAAATAAAACGTTAAAAAAAATAAAAAAAAAAGAAATGAAAGAAAACATGATTTAGTGTGTCACTGGAGGGAGGTGATAATTACACTTAGAATGTACTCAGGGCACAAATGATAAATATATGAGGCTTGGCTCTTGGTTTTTAAAACTGTGGTTTTATGGGTCTCCTGAAAGGGAATTGGGTGGTAAGTTAATTGTAATGAGAAATCTTAAATTATTTTAAGTAGATCAATATGAATTCAGCATTTTGGTTAGCAGCAGTATTGACATTTCTAAAATTCTAGTTTTATCCTATCCCAACAGCTAATGATGAGTAAAAATGAGTTCTCAGATGGCTGATCAAAGAGTAATTTTTGTTTGGCCCTTACCGTAACTTGAATGCTGACAAGGGGAGGAGAAAGCCTGCGTGCGTTTTTTAGTTGGCAGAATACAGTTGTTACTTAAGCCTTTTTCTCTCTTGTATCTTATGTCTTAAATATTATATATTATGTCCCTGTACCACTATGTTGAATTTAATGGTGGAAAACTGTAATGAATTGTGTTGCATTCAGACTCAATAGTGATAATGTATATTTTTATTTTCATTTGCCATCACGAAACAAAAACGTTTCACAAAAATTTACTGCCTCCTGCATATAGGAACCAGAGATGGCTTATGTATTTTAACAATATTTATATTCTCTCTGTCTTAATCAATGTGCTGCATTGCCAAAGTTGAGTTGTAGACAATTATTGTCAATATGAAAAAGAAATATAAACTTACACGAAATAAACCACCTATGCTGTAGGTAGAAATGATACAGTATTGATTCCATTTTCAGAGAGTATAGTTATATGATGGCAATGCCTACTATGGGGTTGCTTCATCCCAGAGAAATTGCTATACGCTGCTTTAACTCCCTCTAATAACTTCCTAAACATTCATGTTATATTTTAAATCAAACCTATTCAAATTGAGCCATCTCATGTTAGAACATACCTTCTTCTTTCCTGAATTGCCATTTGCCACCCCTTAAACCTAACTTCCTTGCCTTGGTCAATGAGACACTATTCTCCTAGGTGCATAATTGAAGCTAATTTCTCTTACTGACCCCCACCTCTTAAAATTAGTCATGCCCTGTCACCTTTCCTTTAGGAAGGCTCTCATCTCCTATTTCCTTCACTTTCCTAATCTTATTGTAATTCATATTTAAGGTAGCTGGAACAATTTCCAGGAGGATGGGCAGCCGATCTTAGAGGCCCCGAAGCCAGGAATATTGCAGCCATCAGAAACACCATCTGCATTACAATCTTCATTTAGAAAGCAAGGCAGCTGAAACCCAGATAAGGTGAGCGTGTTGACCAATATCCTTAAGTTTGTAACTGGTGGAGGTAGCCTTGGAATCTCAGCCTGTGCTTACTCTGCTCCCCTACCTCAAGGGGAGGGCTTCTGTAACCGTAATCTTGATATATTGTTTTATGTGTGCTAGTTTTCCCCACAAATCATAATTTCTTTAAAAAGTATTTAAAGTATTTAAATACTAATGCAGATAAGCATAATTCTCTGTGAGCCGGCATGCGATACAGAAAACACTAGGAGGAAAAAAATGAGTGTTTTTATTTCCCAGATGGTAAAACTCTGATCTCTGGGTATGACCCCATGATTTCTGGTTAGGACCTCAGTTTGTACTTAATTGATGCAGAAAAGGGAGATGTGTTAGAGGTCACAATGGGGCCTCGCAAAGCAAATACCAAATAATGGATTACAGAAGAATCTATGAGATGTTGGGGAAAAAGGAGCTGGAATCCTCTAATGTAGCACTCTGGGTAAATGTTTAAAATAATTCTCTATGAATCGTCATCCACAAAGAAAAACTTTGTAAATTAGCATCGTATTCTGAAGTGAGAGTTGTTAAGTTTGCATTTTAGTATATTGTGGTTATTGGTTTTGTTTGGGGTGTGGAGGAACACTGTAGGTGTAGAAAATATTTGTGTAGCCTGTCCAGGAATATTTGAAAATGTTCCTAAAACGGTTAAAATGTTACCTAGGTAGTTTTACACGTTCAAGTTATGCTCATTATTAAAAGTTTAATATATTACAACATCCGGTTTTAGCCTCTTTTGCTTTCTGCTATATAAGGCAAAATAAGTATTCTCCTTCGTAATGGCATAGTAGCCTTTCCTCACCAAGAGCTTAGCCAGAATTCTACTTCGATCATTTCTGCTTGATTAATTTCCTCTTTTGCTTAATTAGCTTAGTTATCTTTTTATTATTATTTTTAAACACTCTCTTCTATGGAAACACAGGCAACTTTCTACTTCAGAAATAGACCAGAAATGCCTCAGGTTATTTCTGGTTTTCAGTTTCTCCGACTCCACGGCTAAAGTATTATAGGCCGTCTTATTACAGGGCAGCAACTCCATAACCCATGAGATTATCTCTTCTTGTGGCTTGTCTAAGGTCAGTGATTTTTTTCCGGATTGTTACTTCCATAGATCTTTGCTGTTAAACATTTGTGATTTGCATAATTTCTTCCAAAAAATGAGGCCATTATTTTTCAAAAGTTCAATACCACTTCCTGTCTTTTGTTCATGTTTATAACTTTATATTGGGGACTTGCAACTGCAGAGAACATCTTATGCTTTAAATATGTCTATCTTTTGGGTAATAGGAAATTTTTTACATTATTTATTCAATTACTCTTTAATTTATTCAATATCAGTTACTGATCTCTTAGGTTAGCTATTGAAGTTATTGTAAAGAAAGCTGACAACAGTGTTCACGCTTAATGAATGTATGGTCTGGTAGGAATGAGAAGCAATGTATACTCAGACTTTGTATTGACTGTTTCAATTTCAAATTTGCAACATACACACTGAAATATTGGACAGGCAATGAGATCTTGCTGGAGTAGCTTCTCATGGGGTTACTGTGGGCAGTAAACAAGAAAATATACACAAATTTCTTGGTATGACTCAAAATTAACTATATACTGTCATACTTTCATTACACATAGAATTCTAAATGTTATGAGAGATACCAAGAAAGTTTTTTGGAAATTGAGTTGTATCATACTAGCCCCTGGGGGATTGTATCATCCAAATTTTATTTAGTTGGGTATAGTAGAGTGATAAATGTTGGCCAGTTGTCTGTTGATATGATAGACTCTTTCATCCTTTATGTCTTCTATGTGCTTGGGTAGATCTCCACTGATTATAGACAAAGAGAAAGCCAAAGACTGGAAAGAGAGAAAACAAAAGAAGCAAAATAGGGAAAAAAAAAAAAAAAAGACCAAAGGCCAAAAATAAATTTGGAAAAGAGACTAAAATGAAAGCTTTAGTAGGATACAGAATAATAGGCAGTGAAGGATAGTGTTAAAAAGCAAAATTCAACTGGCTTGATTGGACAATTCATGAATCGGGTAGCATCCAATGTGGCAGATAGAAGGGAGCTCTGAAAAGCTGGACCAAATGAAAGACTTTAACAGGCAGAAGGGATCACGGAGGTTATACGAGGCCAAAAGTGGATTGGCTATGGCAAGACCCCTTTCCTTTTAGGGGACGTCAGGGGTCTGTTAGGCAGATTGTCTAATTAGTCCTGATTTTGTGATTCCCGATTGAGGAATTTAAGATTCCATTTCTGGGAGATCCAAAACTCTAATCAAGTCCAGTCTTGTTTGGTGATGTAGCACTTAACCATAACTATCCTCATTTTAGACCATTGTCTTGTTGTTAACAGTAGGGCAATGAGAGAATTATAGATGAAAACAGATTAGTTAATACTAACTTAACTCTAATGTCTTGGCATAACATTAAGAAGAGAATCTGGATTATTTAGCAAAAAGTAGAGACTAAAATGCTAATTACTTCTAACATTTTCAGATTTTTGATAGTGGCAAAAGAGCTTTACTATCTCTTATTTATAAATCCACATACATGAGTATTCATTTGTCATTTATTTATTTATTTATTTTTAATTTTTTTTTTTAACCTTTATTTATTTTTGAGACAGAGAGAGACAGGGCATGAATGGGGGAGGGGCAGAGAGAGAGGGAGACACAGAATCGGAAGCAGGCTCCAGGCTCCGAGCCATCAGCCCAGAGCCCGACGCGGGGCACGAACCCATGGACCGCGAGACGTGACCTGAGCTGAAGTCGGATGCTTAACCGACTGAGCCACCCAGGCGCCCCTGTCATTTATTTTTAAGAATAGAAATATCAGTGGCAAGAGGAAGGAGCATACATAAAAAATAAAAGATTATAATTGATATTTATAAGTGGCAATCACTGCTGGTTACCTATCACCATTTTCTTTTCTCAGAACCCAAGGTTTTTTTTTTTAATTTTTTTTTTTTAACGTTTATTTTTGAGACAGAGAGAGACAGAGCATGAACGGGGGAGGGTCAGAGAGAGGGAGACACAGAATCCGAAACAGGCTCCAGGCTCCGAGCTGTCAGCACAGAGCCGGACGTGGGGCTCGAACTCACTGACCGCGAGATCACGACCTGAGCCGAAGTCAGTCGCCCAACCGACTGAGCCACCCAGGCGCCCCTCAGAACCCAAGTTTTTGAGCTATGGTGGCACTAATTGTAGGGGAGGTTAGTCCTTATACAGTCCCATTTCTTCCCAGTGTTCTGAAGGTTGGGCAAATAACCTATTTGACTAATGAGACCTGAAGGGAAATTTCTGAGAAAGATTTCCCTTGTTAATAAAAAGCATGATATGGGCATAAGGAATTGAGAATTATCTCTCTTTCTGCTTTGGATTGCAGTTGTTAGAGGAATTACTATAGTTTTCCATGAGATCATAAGAGAAAAATGAAAAGAATCATGGAGAGAGTAACTTAGAATTTTAAGATTATTGTGCCACAGAACCAATTTTGTAATAACCACCTACCTTTGAAATTGATACTACCCAAGACTTTGATCTTGCTTATTGAGGAATCTTAATTGAATCACTATACATATTATTTCAGCAAAGACATCCCCCTTTAAGGTGACTCTTCAAGAACTCAAGAAGAATTATCTAGGAGGATGATGGAGAAAGAATATTCCAGGTATTTCCTGTAGCATGGTCCAATAGGTCCTGCAAACTCACATGCTGCTTCTCTAATTTGTGTGTATATTGAGCTTAGAAAATTGTCTTTGGGAATATTGATCATTTAAAAACCATGATGTTATAACATCTGAAATTTTAGAATCATACCAAATACTGCATTTGAAATTCATAGATGAAATTTCTTCACTTGGAAAACTAGTTTTTTCAAGAAATGGGGGTCTATAAAAATTATAAAAATTGTACATCTAAAAAATACACATATACAAATATACACATATACATATTTAACTTGACATTCAAGACAGGGAAACTCCATTTACCTTTGAATATTTACAGTAAATGAGTAGGTTGTCAGTTTAAAATCTATTATAAATATTGTATATTAACATTTATTTAAATTTGTTTACTTAGAGCTATTTTGTTATCTAAAAAACAAAAAAACAAGAAAAACAAAACAACTTGCTGCCATTTTGATTGAGAATGCACTGTATGTATAGAAAATTTGTGGAGAAGAAATACTTTAAAATAATGAGGTTTCCAATCTGTAAAATGTTATATAATATATAATATATATATATATATATATATATATATACATGTAAAAGTTATATAATATTTCATTTGCTCTATTTTTTCTTATTTTTTAGGGGAGAAGTGTAGGTTACTGGTTTAAGACCTATGTTTTTCTCCAATATATATGCACTTAATGCAATGATTTTCTCAGTACTTCTGTAGCTACATCCCACAAATTTTAATAGGTTGTATTTTAATTTTCATTCAGTTCAAAGTATCTTCTTTGATACATGAATTGTTTAGAAGTGTGCTATTTAATTTCCAAATACCTGGGGAGGGTAATTCAGCTGTTATTTCTGGATTAAATTTATTATAGATAGAGAATACTTTATAGGATTTCTATTATTTTAAGTTTGTTAAATTTTGTTTTATGGCTCATAATATTGTCTATCTTGGAGAACATATTACTTGTGCACTTGAACAAAAGTGTATTCTATTTTGCTTTTGTTGGGTATAGTGTTCTAAAAGTTCAAGTAGTTGTAGTTGATTGGTGGTGTTGCTCAGATTTTCTATATCCTTACTGATTTTCTGTCTACTTGTTCTATCAGTAACTTAAAGTGGAGTGTTGAATTATTCAACCATAATTATGTATTTGTTTATTTCTCCTTTTAATATATCATTTTCCCCCTGATGTAATTTTAAGGTCCATTGTAAGGCATATACACATTAAGGATTGTTATGTCTTCTTTGAGAATTGACTCTTTTATCATTGTCCCTACTTAGCCATGTTAATATGAATTATTATAAGGTCTACTTCACCTGACATTAATATTCCCACTTCAGCTTTCTTTAGTTCATTCTTTGCAGGATATATCTTTCTCTGCCCTTTTACTTTTATCTTTATCAGTAAAGTGAATTTCTTGAGGACAACATATAATCGAATCTTGCTTTTTATTTTTTTCTGATAATCTTTATTTTTTAATGATTTTTTTAGACCTGTCATACTTAATGTGATTATTGATATACTTAAGAGCTACTATTTTGCTTGTTTTCTATTTCTTTCATCTCTTTTGTTTTTTCTCCTTTTTTCCCATAGTATTTATTGATAATTTATTGATAATTTTATGATTAGATTTTATCTTCTGTATTGATATTAATTTTAATTTTGGTATTTTCTATAAACATGTGTGTGTGTGTGTGTATATATATACATATATATATACATATATATATGTATATATATGTATTTATATATAACCAGTCTAACTGGTTAAATATAATTATTTAACCAGTCTATTTAGAAACAGTATCATACTGCTTTATGTGTAGTTTAAGGACCTTATGACACTATATTTACACTTCCTCCCTTCATCCTCTGTGCTATTGTGTCAGAGTTTTTATTTTTATATATACTATAAGCACATAGCGTATAGGTTCGCTTTTTTTTTTTTTTTTTTAATTTTTTTTTTCAACGTTTTTTATT
>NW_026057579.1:12022738-12079706 GCF_023721935.1 Panthera uncia
ATCAAGAGTCAGATGCTTAACTGACTGAGCGACCCAGGTACCCTAGTGTTTGTTCATTTTTTATTGGATGAACATTAGGATTTTATCTTTTTAAATTCTAGATGATAATGTATTCTTTTAATTGTGAGCTTTGAACTGTGATGCAGTTAATTTAGTTGGAAGGAGTTTAATCCATTTCAGTTCTGCTTCCAAGATTTGTGATGTGGGACCAGAACACTGTCCACTGATTTTGCTAAGTGTAGCAAAATTATAGGCAGACTGAGTAGTTTCCCCAAAGATCTATGCATTTTGAGACTTTTCACTCTATGTCATAGGAACCCTAACTGTTCTCAGACATTTGTGAGTTCTGAAGACACTGTCACCTTGTCCTTTCTGGCAGTTCTTTCCCAGACTCAGATTTTTGTTTGTTTGTTTCTCTACATGCACTGATTAGTAGCACTCAGCCAAGGACTCAAAGGAAACCTGGAAATCTCCAGAGCTCTCTTTCTATGTAGCTCACTCTCTCTGCAGTACTTTCTTCTTTCATGTGGTTCTCCCCTCTCCATCCAGCAGCCTCTATGTTGTACTATATTCCTCAAGGTCTAGCCAACTTGGCTTCTGAATTATCAACTGTACACTTCATCAGAGAGAGTCTGCTGGGCTCTGTTTGGGTTCCCTCCTGCTGTGCCAAGGCCTGGAAACTGTTTTCGGGTGGTATGCTGAGGCAATCCCTGCATCATATGATTTGTTTCTCCATCTCAGGGATCATGGTCTTCTGCTAAAATTGTTGTGTCATATATATTTTGTCCAGGTATTTTAGTTGTTTAAGGCAAGAGGGTATATCTAATCCTGTTACTCCATAGTGACCAGAAGCCTAGATATGTTATTCTAATCCTCACAGCAAGATGTTAATACTATATGCATTTTTATAAATAAAAGAGCTGAAGATCGCCTAGAATTAATAACTGACTCAAAATTGTATATTTAAGGGCACCTAGCAGGCTCACTTGATAGAGCATGTGACCTTTATCTCAGGGTGGTGAGTTTAAGCCCCAGATTGGGTATGGAGCCTCCTTTTAAAAATTGTATATTTAATACAAGAAGAGTCAATAGGCAAACCTTGATCTCTTGTACATAAGTATAAGATATTATCCCACCTTTGCATGTGCCCACACGTTCCTGATCCTATGGAAAAGCTTTGGTATAGTGGGAGGTAAAGAAGCTGACTTCCAAGAATTCAGAAGTAGGTGGTAGGAACTGATGGTGGTAAACATAGACATTTATTTTTTCCAAGATGTTGGGGAGTGAAGGAAAAAAGAGAAGACAACATGAAAGAAAGGAGAGAGATAGAAACTTCAGAAGAGCATGTTAACACTGAGCGAAACTCATGTATCAGAGGTATGTACTCTCAATCTGACTGCTCAGAATAATTGAGCGAGACCAGCAGGGACCCACTTACCAAGAGTTTAAAAAGCTCAGGGGATGGAGAGAGTCTTATGAAAACAGTGTTAGGAAAGGCTTGCTGGAGAAGGTGAGGCTTAAGCCAGTCCCTGAAATATTCACCAAGGATGTAAAATAAAAGGTGCCACGGAGTTCCTTGTAGTAGGAAAGGGATGAAGGTGGGATGGAAACGTTTAATCTGTGTTTGCAGGATGGTGAGTAGATGAACGCAGGTAGAATTGGGGAGTTTTGTTCACTCTCTCCTTTCTTAGATTTCTTTTTTTTATTTTTTTTTTAACGTTTATTTATTTTTGAGACAGGGAGAGACACAGCATGAACAGGGAAGGGTCAGAGAGAAGGAGACACAGAATCTGAAGCAGGTTTCAGGCTCTGAGCTGTCAGCACAGAGCCCGACACGGGGCTAGAACTCACGGACCGGACCGCGAGATCATGACCAGAGCGGAAGTCGGCCGCTTAACCGACTGAGCCACCCAGGCGCCCCATCTCCTTTCTTAGATTTCATTCAAAGAAACCCACCCATCAGATGAATAGTCTATAACCAGTGATGAAGGCTAGGACAGCCCATTGGCTTATCTAACTCCCTCTCCTCATACACACCCCCTCAGCTGTTATCTAATATGATTTGCCATCATGTCTTTATAAGGCAACTTGGAAGGTTTGGGTGGGAACCATTAGGAAAATCATGGTAAGGTGATCAATATGTAAATAATAATTTTGTCTATGAATAAATGAGCTCAGTTTTTCTCTGCCACAGGAACTGAAAAGAGAATACTTGCCTTTTGTCTCTGTTCTATATTATTTTCAGGAGAGATGTTTCATTTTGTCATCCTTTTGCAGATTTCTGCCATCCCTCCTCTAGCCACACTCTTCACCCTTCTGTGGAAAATACAAGAGCTCTGCACTAAGGGTAGAGATGAGGATTTAATTCATTTTGCTCTTGTAAACTTGTATCCAATGTCTAGTTTACAACACTTTGTATTAACACACACACACACACACACACACACATGCAAACACACACACATGCATACACACACATGTCGTATTGTGGTTGTCCAGTGGTCTTGTACGTATCCTCGTGTGTGTGTGTGTGTGTGTGTGTGTGTGTGTATAAGGATCTTCTGTCTCTCGGTTTATTTATTTTTTTTATCATATGGCTATTTTGGAGAGAGAGTATTTCAAGGGCCTAGAGTCCTAGAAATTATTCTTAAGAAATCATTTTGATTGGGTTAGGAAAATCAGTGAATATTTCTGAGCTACAGGTGACTTGTTTATAAAATAGGATTTTACTTGCCTTATTTGCTTTATGGATACCATGCACTTTCCTCTGTGAGGAGGCCATGCTTGTTGCAAAGGAGTAAACGTGGTCATAGTCAGGGGCAAAGCGTGTAGGTAGGGGATGGGAAGACCACCAGAAGTGTGATTACAGACCTTGCAGAGTATTGTGCTGAGTAAGAGAAGCAAAACCAGGAACAGGGTAATCACACCGGAGGGGACTGAGGGCAGGCTTTTGCAAGAGGTATAGTTAAGTCTCTTTTCTATGAAGGTGGACCTAATTAACTGCAGAGGGCTTTTATTGTTTTGTTTTCTTTTGTTTTGTTTTGGTTGTTTCTGTGTTTGACAAATACCTTGGACCCAAAGATGAATTACTTGGTACAAAGGTCACAAATGTCAATACAGTTTCCACTCATTCCTATAAGACCCAGGCTACTTTTAAATGTTGAATATTTCTATAATATGTCTTTGAAGGGGCTCCAGACAGATAGCATGCCCATGGTACTGCATCCCAATGTCCAGCTCCATGTCTCTCTTATATAATCATAAAGAAGGAAATAAGTATGTGTGGGGATAGGTACAATCAGGCTTCAACTAACAGCACCTGACCATTAAGGCAAAAGGTAAATTGCTGTGTGTCAGAAAGAATAATCCTCATTCCATCCACCCAGGGTATTTAACCCCCAGGTCCTGGCCCCCAAAGATTCCTGTTTAAAATGATACACCAGAAATCCCATTAAGAGACACAGGCCAACTGGGGTTTGAACATGGGTGTAAGAAATAATTGTGCCCATGAGAAAAGAGGTGAATCAGAGCCAGATATTTTCCATTTATGGGCAGGAAATATGACATAATGTATAAAGAGGTCTCAAAGACATATATCAGATGCTGCCTAGGAAATTAACTGAGTGTAATACATTTCATTTTTGTGAGAACATAATTATAACTTTGATTTCTATAGAAATTATCTGAGAGAACAAGAGCATAATAAAAGAAAGGCCAATTTCATCTAAGAAAGGCAGCTCCACTCAGCCATATATTTTGATATATATCTTTCCTTTAAGCCTCATTCTAATTTCCGTCTTGCCTTCTGGTATTTAGCTCATGCTGAAATTTAACATGTACCTGAAGTACATATGTTAGAGGTAGTTAAGGGGGTTAAACTATACAAAATAGAACCACTTAAAGACAATAGTGTTTATTTTTAGAATGTTCTACTTAGTATAAATTCTTTGAGTATATGTATTCAAAAACCTAAACTGAACAACAATTTGGAAACTGAGATTGACATATTGTTAGGAAAAGTTTTCTATACTTTTTTTTTTAGTTTATTTAAGTAATCTCTATATCCCACATGAGGCTCGAACCCATGGCCCTGAGATCAAGAGTCACATACTCTCCAACTGAGTCAGCCAAAGCACCCCATAAAGTTTTTCCATTCTTTTATTTTTAATAAACTTTGAAAACCAAAACCAACCCCCAAACACAACACAACAAAACTCTAAAAATCCTACACTGAGACCTGGTAATATTTAAGGGGTAAACATGAATTTTTTGTAGTAAAATTGTTGAAAGCTGCTTTCTGTCCATTTTTCATTTAACGTACTAGAAAAGAGATGGTTGGGCAGGCTGATTAGAACCATGAAATTTTTAAACTGACACTGAAAAAGAAAAGTCACTTTGATAACGTTTAGATTATGGGTGCGTTTTTGTAAAGATTAAAACATGTGGAAAAGGGGAGTCAAAGATACTCTTTCACAGGATTTCAGTACATAACTAAAAATAAATTAATGAATAGGTTGGGGTCAGAATTACCAAACTTTTAAAGAGGCTACTTGCTTGTGGGGTAGCCTGAGCAATCCCTTGTCTGTGATTTTTCCATGGGGTTTTAACTGAAATTACCCATACAAATAGAAAGAGCCTTAGGAACAAAGTAGAGCCAACTACCCATCCAGGAAATACATTAACATATAACTGACTCAGTCTTCTTTGTTTGCAACTGAGCTAAAAGCTGGAAAAATCCTTAGGAGAGAATTTAGGAGGATGTATAAATTTATAGGGAAGATTAAGATTCAGGTATCAGCTTTGGAGGAGTTGACATTTAACAGTGTGGCAGTGTGTAAGAAAGTGTCCTCATGTGCCCATGGGATGATGGAGCTGCCCATGAGATAGGCCCAGTACAGGTCCTCAAATGTGGGTGAAAAAGTTCAAAGTCCCCAAAAGGTAAAATTAATCCTAATGAATAAGCTGATACAAATGCTCTCTAGACAAACCAAATAGGACAGGGCCCATGCTTCATTTGTCTATTCCTGCATACAAACCAGCCTAAAATTGAGTGACTTATACCAGCAATAGTGATTTATTTTGCCCCTAAATTTGCCATGTTAGGTAACATATGGCAGGAAAGACTTATACCATATACCATATGTTTCATATAGTGTTTCAGCTGGGAAATTTGAATGGGAGTAGATAATTCACTGGTGATGGCTTCTCTCACCTGGATGACAGGTTAGTGCTGACGAGGAGCTCAGCAAGGGAAAAAAAGTAGGGATTTCAGTGCCATTCCATATGGATTTCTTAATTAGACTGCTTTGGCCTCCTTAAAGCGTGGCAGCAGGGTTCTAAGAGTGAGTGTTCAAAAATACAAGAGGTGGATATCAATAACCTTAAATCATCAGGGAAAAACCTGGCAGAAAGTCACTTTTACCATATTGTTCAAAGCAGTTTCAGGGCCTGCCCAGACTTAAGGGTCGGGGGGCATTAACTCTACCTCTCAATGAACAGAGAGGGCCCTGTTTGGTCTGCCACAACCCAGGAGCCATTGGAATCTCCAAGAGCCTCCAGAAGCAATACCTTAGTAAATACATGGTGGACTGAATTCTAGAAAGTATTTCTTAGGGCCCACAATGGAGAATCTTCTTTATTATTTAGGGATTCAGAGGAAAATGTAAAGGAATATGTGCAGGAATTACCATCCACAGAATGGACATGGAATATCACTCGTGTCCATAGGTTGGAGAAGCTTAGTGGACACACTGGTCAGAGTACTAAGAAATTTCTAGATAGAATTATGATCACTCCATACTTAATTGACCTTAACATTGAGGATGTACCTTTGCCAAAAATCTGATTAATTTGGTCATTTCATGTAGTTCTTTTTTATATTTCTGGACTTTGGAAATATGTACTCTCATAAACGATCTTAAGTATAATATGTAGCAATGGGAAGAAAACAATAAAAATACTGCCTACGACATGCAAACATGCAGATATCTTTGTGATAGTATTAAGAAAGAGTACATACTAAATAGAAAGGCAGTGTAAATACCTTAATACCTAGATATTTACAGATAAGGCACAGTTACTAAATATCTTTTATAAACCAGCACTGTATAATGAGCAAGGTACATAAGAGTGGAAAATCTTGGGCCCTGCCTAAAAGGAATTTTTCTACATATTTTAGAGATGATATAAGCATTTAATCCAATGACTACTATAAAGTGCAACAATATTTTCATAACATACAAATATTTGGTTAAAAATTCTGGGATTTGGCCCTAGAGTTTAAAGCAAGCAAACATAAATAGCCATGAAAGTAGGTGGAGAAGGTTCGATACAATAATATTAAAGTTGCAATCGACCAGTAAGTATTTAGTGGAGGGTCACATGCACAAGACAATTTTTTCTAAATGTAGTAACAGGAAAGAAAACCTAAACAATATTTCCAAGTTATTAAATGAAGTTTTCTTACAGCTAACTAGTAAAAATCACACGACTCAGGCCATCATTCATGTGTATTTTAATATTCCCATGTAGAGGGAAGAAGGAAAGATGCTTTCAAATTCTTATTTTATTTTGAGAGAAAAGAGGCAAAGAAGTCCAAACTGGTAAGAAACTGATAGTAGTAAAGAATTTGGTGAAATATATAATAGTTGCTGACAAGTTTAAGCCATTAAAGAGACCCGGTATGCAAGGGGAGTTCAATTTTATTTCAACTGACAGATAAATCCTGTTTTAAAAATAGCTTTTTGTGATCTGAAAAATGATCAGAAGAAAATTCTGAGTATGAAAACACCTGTAATAAATCATCTGCATATAGAGAAACAATGTATCAAATGATGCCAGTTTAAATATCTCATGAGGAATTGAATTAAGATGAGCAGGAAGAATCACAACTAAAATGTAAAGCAGAAGGTGAGATAAAAGGCAGGCTATTCAATGTCTGGTTTTGACAGCTCTACAAGGACAAAACCACACCTTGGTTTGATAGCCAGGGTACAAGGCTCAGCTCTCTACTCTCAGTCTTTGCCCTTATGAGTTCTGTAAGTGAGGAAAGAAATGCAGATAACCTGCCTCCACATTTGTCCAAATGATATAAAAAGTTATATGCTAATGTCATGTTACAAAGAGGCTATTGCATCACATATATGGCTTCCAAATAATTACACGTTTTTATTTTTTAAAGTTTATTTTTGAGTGAGAGAGCATGAGCATGAGCAAGAGTGGGGAAGGAGCAGAGAGAGAGAGGGAGAGAGAGAAAGAATCCTAAGCGGGCTCTGCACTGTTAGCACGTAGCCCGATGTGCAGCTGTAAGTCACGAACTGTGAGATCATGACCTGAGTGGAAATGAGGAATCAGGTGCTTCACTGACTGAGCGCCCAGGCGCCCCCAAATTATATCTCTTTGGGGAAAAAAAACTATTTCTATAAACACCCTGTAAATAATGTGTGTATTTAAATTATCATACAACTCAATTTACTTTTTACTTTTTGTCTACAGTTTTATAATTTCTGTGTTTAATTTTTTTAATTCTCTGATTTATTACATATGCACAAAGTCATTCAATCATCACTCTCACTGGGACAATTCCTTCTCCCAAACACCTTCTCTCAGGCTCTGCCTCATATACAGTCACACGTTTACCCCACCCTTAAACCTGAGAATCAATCTGTTCTCCATCACTAAAGTTTTGTTTTCCAGATCGCATGGATACATAGAACCATACAACATGTAACCTTTGAGATGGTAACCTTTTGAGACTGGCTTCTTTCACTCAATATAATGCCTGTGAGTTTCATCCATTTTGTTGCATATATTGATAGTTTGTTTTTTTTATTAATGAATGGGATTCCATACTATGGTTGTACCATAGTTTGCTTATCCACTTACCCACTAAGGGATATTTGGATTGTTTCTACTTTTTGGAAGTTACTAATATAGCTGCTATACATATGCATGTGCAGGGTTTTTTTTTTTTTTTAATGTAAGTTTTCATTTCTTAAGGATAAATACTTGGGCATTGGGTGGCTAGGTCATGTGGTTACTGCGTGTTTAGCTTTGTAAGAAACTGCCAAATCATTTTCCAGAGTATTGGAATTTAAACGTTATCTCCACATCCCAAACCTCACGATCGCATAATGTTATTTTTGTGTGTTTAACTGTCAAGTGTATCTTTACAAACTCAAATAGAGAAAAATAATGTCTCTTATTTCCACAGATATTAATAATATCTGTTGCTCTTCTTTTTTATTTGTCATGTTTCACATTTTCTTACTGCTCTCATTGCCCCTCCTTCTAAAAAAACTTTTCAGCGGCTGTTTCTCCAGATGATACAAGTGATATTTTCAGTATTGCTCTCTTTTCCTTCTAGACTCTGAGCATTGAGATATTATATATTGTGTTATTATCTCACAGCTTACTGAGGCTCATCCAGTAAGTCTGGGCTATTTTCCCGGTTGGATTCAGGCCATGAGTTCCAGCCTGCCTTCTGTGTGCCCTGGTTCCAATGTTCCAATGTTAGTTAATCATTCAAAGCTTTTGCCATGGTCTTGTTGTCCCCCCCTCCGGTGGTCAGTCTGGGAACTGAGTGGAAGTCTACCCATTAGCTCTGTTCTCAGTTTTGGAATGATAATTAAGATCAAATGCACACCTATGCATCTAGGGAACCCAAACTGGGATTCATAAGAAACTTTATGGGATTCCTTTCCAGAGAGTTTCTTGTTGCATTGCGTAATTTCCCTCGTTCTGTCTGTTTTTCCTTTCCGCCCTCCATCCAGAAGTCATCCATGTCTAGTATTATCATTTGTTGGAGACTTAACAATAATGAGGGGCGGGGCGCCTGGGTGTCTCAGTCAGCTGAGCGTCCGACTTCGGCTCAGGTCATGATCCCGCGGTCTGTGAGATCCAGCCCCACATCAGGCTCTGTGCCGACAGCTCAGAGCCTGGAGCCTGCTTCAGATTCTGTGTCTCCCTCTCCCTCTGCCCCTCCCCTGCTTATGCTCTGTCTCTCTCTCTCTGTCAAAAATAAAGAAACATTAAAAAAAATAAAAAAATAATGAGGGGATGCAGAGTGAGAATGGTGGGGAGAGGGAAAGAGAGGAGAGAATAGAATAGAGAGATACAGAAGAACAAAAATCAGAGGAGTTGATCCAGCTCTCTAGGATGAGCAATTCCATGCAACCTGGTAGAAGATTCCTTCCCTCAGGGTTTGGCTCATGGTTTCCACTATGGCTGTTGTTCTGTTATCATAGGATGCCATGAGGACGGGATCATGACAGAAGGAACATTTGGGTTATTTCCAGCTTTAAGAAATCGCAAATAGAGCTGCTATAAAAATTTATGTATATGTTTTGGAACATACCAATATTTTTATTGCTGTAGATACAACACCAAAGAATAAGAATGTTGGGTCAACTGGTAAATAGATGTTTAACTTTGTAAGAATTGTCAAAGTTTAGTTTAGTTTTCCAGAGTGACCCTAACATTGCATTTTCCCTTCACCGATGCACGAATTCCAGTTATTCTGCCTCTCACTCTGTACTTGGTATTGTCTGTAATCTTATTTTAGCCATTCTAATATTTGGGAAGTGGTATCTCATTGTGGTTTCAATTTGTATTCTCCTGATAGATAATGATGTTGGATGTCTCTTCATGTGATTGTTTGCCATCCTTGTATCCTCTTTGGTGAAGCGTGTGTTCAAGTCGTTTGTCCATTTTGTAAATTTGAATTGCCCATTGTAATTGTATTGGGTTTTTAGAATTCGTTTTGTAGTTTGGATATAATTCTTCACAGATGAATGGTTTGCACATATTTTCTTCCAACCCATAACTTGTCTTTGCATTCTCTTGATAGAGTCTTTGACAGAGCAAAAGCTTTCAGTTTTGATGTGGTCCTATTGATCATTTTGATCATCAAAAATGTTTTTGGTGTCATTTCTAAGAATGCTTGTTCTAAACCTAAGTCATGTTAATTTTCTCCTGAAAGTTTTAACATTTTTAGTTTCACATTTAGATTTATGATCTATTTTGAGTTGATCTTTGTGTGAGGTGTGATATTTAAGTCAAAGATTGTCTTTGCCTATGGATGACCAATTATTCTAATGCTGTTTGTTGTAAAGACTATCTTTTCTCCATTTAAATGTTTCTTTGTCTTTGTCAAGTATCAAATGGCTATATCTGTTGGAGCCTATTTCTGCCTTACCTATTCTTTTCCTGTGATTGTGTGATTACTGTAGTTTTATAGTGAGTCTTAAAATCAAGTAGTACGATTCTCCCAAACTTGTTCTTTTCTTTCAAGTCTTTATAGCCATTTCAGTTCCTTTGTTCTTGCATATAAATTTTAGAATCAGCTAAGACCAGCCATTTTAAGGAAATAATAACATGTCTTTAATCTTAAGCAATATAGGGGTGAAATCATAGTTTCAATTTCTCTTATTTGAGAAGAAGGTTTAATTTTTGCTTTATTTTTCAAATATTGTGCATTTGATATCCACAGAAACCAGCTTACAGAAGATTAGCTATAAAAGTTGAAGATTAAAATATATATATATATTTTATATTATATAGATATATATTAGACCTCCCTACCAATTGCCTGTTATTATTTGAAATTTACTTATCTTCCATACACTATTGGGTTCATATATAAAGATATAAATACCACAGCAAAAATAAATTTAATTCTTCAAATCTAAAAGTTGAATTGGGAAAATTCTAACACATCTTCCAAACATCATTAGCAATGGCAAAATTTGGGTTCTGTAGCCCTCAAAATGAATAATGGAACGTGCTTTGAAATATTTGGTTCCATCATGTCAGGCACTTTCTATGTCCCAACTACCCCACTACCTTATTTTCTGCTAGCTTCTATTAAACTTCATAGAAACAAAAAATGCCAGATTGTTACTTTTATAACCTCTTTTATAATGATCCAATTCTGGATAATGAGATCAGAGGGAAATTCCACTTGTGATTTTTCTGGAAAATGTTTTCTATGAAATGACATATGGGGAAAAAATGCCTGTTTTCATCTTGCCTGGATGTGGCCATGTTTCATATGTCTCATGTGGCAACCAGCCTGTGACAAGAAGAGCAGAATCACGACCATGTTTAGAGTTGCTGATGTAATATCAGGAACATGTGTCATTGATTACACTTCTGAGTCGCTCGTACCTACTCTGGGACTGCCATTTGCCTCCAAATAAACTGCCATTTTTAATTTATTATTTGAAATAATTACCTTATTTTCTGAGCTACTTTGGGTTGGATATCCTGTTATTTATAGTCAAAGGCCTCCTAATAGACATAACTCTATAGAGGTCCAACCAAGGCAAAATAATTTCATTAGAGTCTCTTCATTTCTTTTCTGGAGAAACTCTGATTGCTTAATAGATTAAGACACCTATTCAGGGCCTTTCAAAAGGCCATGGCATAAAAATAATAATGTCCATGTACTCTGACTTCCTTCATCAGAAAACTGTGCTGCTTTACTCCTGTGGAATTTCACATTTCTGATTGTGCCTATAAATAAAGTGGGATGATATGGTGCAAAACTGGCTATACTTGGAGTCCTGAGATCTCAATCTTGCTGCAGGGTGATTTATTAAACACTCTGTGTGCCAGTCTCCTCAACTGAAAAAATGACACATTTTATGAAAACACTGTAAACTCTGTTAGAAATTAAGCAGCACCCTACCACCCCCCAATACACAAACACGCTGGATTCCTAAGTAATAGGAGCTCTGATAAGGTTCAAGAATCAGAGCTGTTGCTCTTATTGTACTTGATAGATATTACAAATAGATACTGCCACGTGGAATGCTGTTTGGAATACTTTGGATTCCTACTTTTGGAAATCACAAAATCTTCATAGTCTTTTGGTTATCTCCTTCCTGTCACTGGTGAAGCATGGGAAGTCTGGCATTGTCTCTCATCTGGGATCACTGTACCCACCCAGACAAGGACTAGGTGGCCTAGGAAAATTCTGTTAGTGGACTTGGTTCAGTAAGTTATTTTTCCCACACTTCCTCTGTGATTAAAGTAGAAAACAAATTGAGTCCAAGATCACTGTGTACAGATGGAGTAAAGAGACTAATGGGTTCACTAAGCCAACTCTAGTCTTGCCTTAACCGAGAGAAGAAAATAAAAGCTGTGCTTGCTTGAAATCCTATCACAATTCCTTGATGGAACTCTTTCTTTTTATTCTTTTGCTGATTCCCTCAAAAATTTCACATATTCTCTGGGCTCTCAAATAATCAAATCCTACCATCTGAATATCTGGCCCATTCTATGCAATCACAATGATTGGCACAAGTTAATGGAAAGAAAGACTGTTGTTTAATCTGAAAGGGTAGGTCTGCACTTTCTCACTGAATAATACGTCAGTCTTTGCAATAAACTGAAGAACATTTGCCTAATTTAGAAATGTGTATCTCTTAAATACATAATGAGAAACACGTAATAACTCTATCAAAGATAACAACCAAAAAAAAAAACCCCATAATATATCTTTAAAAATTGGTTGCAGCTGGAGTGGTGGACATACTTGCAGAGTGGAGAGAATAATTGGAAGAACATCTTTTTGAAGGAGGCCAAATGAGTGGCATTGTGAAATGTGAACCCAGTGGCCTCACCTATGGGTTAAGATTCTAATCAAGACTTGCATGGACATCAAAGATACTAGTTTTTATATCATAATTAGATAATAGTTGAGATAACCAAATTTCAAAAAGTTAACTCATGCTTTATTTAGCAAGCATGCATTTTTGTATCCAAGGCACTCTAATGGTACAAGGATTACAAAGATTATAAGATCATATTCTTTGTCTTCAATAGGCTTAAAATGGAGACAAGAAGAAGAATCACATAAGTATAATGAAATGTTATATCTGATATAGAGGCAAATACCTGTTATAGAGTTTGGCACATGATAGCTATTTAATGAGTGTTTACTTAAAAAATGAACAGAAGAATTGATGCAAGTATGTGTGTGGCAAATTGACTGATAGTTATGTGAACAGGGGAAGGTGTAGGAAGGGTTAACTAGAAGTTGGTCTAGAAAAAAAAAAAAACGGTGGGACTTGATCATGGTGAGCATAGAGGAGAAAGACACTATGGACAGAGGACTTTGTGATCAAAGATTCAGGACACATTGTAGAATTGTATTTACATTTGAACAGAAGCCTGCCCAGGGGATGCCTAGACATTTTGCAAATATATGAGCAAGTATTCTGATGACTCTATCTTGACCAAGATGAGAAGTATTTGTAGTCAGTTGCCCATGGTAACTTGCCTAGCTATTCACATGTTAGGAATTTGCCTAGTTAGCTTTGAGAAAGTTCACTCATGAAGTCATACATTTTTGCATGCACACACATTTATTGAGTGAATATTTATGTGATAATCTGTACTACTAGGACTGTAAGGCTTTGCAGCTCAACATGTTTCCCAGGAACAAGGAGCATCTGTATCACCTAGGAGTTTGTTAGAAATGCAGATTATCAGTGCCAGGGTAGGACATACTGAACCAGAATCTGCATTTTAACAAGACTTCCAGTTAGTTGATATGAATATATCTGGGGAATGCAAAGAAAGCTTGCTTCCAGCTTTCTAGGACTGTCCAGTCCAACCAGGGAGATAAAATACATGTGCAAATAGTTAGACTGTCATACCAGTACCCAAATGGCACATGCCAATATGTGTGACACAGCCTGGCACAGACTCTGAAGTCAAATGCTAATTTAAAAAAATAATAATTCTTTTTCTGTGTGCACTTGGACAAGTTATTTTTCCTTTCTCTGACTCAATATCTTTACCTGTGGGGTCTTGATGATAACTACTTTGCTAGGCTGTTTAAGAATTAGCAATGTCCCATTTGAGTGCTTAGCACAGTACCTGGAGCAGGGTAAGCACTGAAAATGGTAATGATGATTCTAGAGGTTTAAAACCTAACTGTTTGCAGGCAGATATGCCATTGTAGATAAATTTTTTTGGAAAAGTGACCTTTTATCAGCCTCAGATACGTAGAGTTTTAACATAGGGTGTTGAGCATGCAGAAGGAAGGAGATATTCAACCCTTTAGCCATAATTTTCAACTATAGGAAGCTATATTTCTTTTTTTATTTTTTTTAAATTTTTTTAATGTTTATTTATTTTTGAGACAGAGAGAGACAGAGTGCAAGTGGGGGAGGGGCAGAGAGAGAGGGAGACACAGAATCTGAAACAGGCTCCAGGCTCTGAGCTGTCAGCACAGAGCCCGACGCGGGGCTCGAACCCACGAACTGTGAGATCATGACCTGAGCCGAAGTCGGACGCTTAACCGACTGAGCCACCCAGGCGCCCCTAGGAAGCTATATTTCTTACATACACTGATACTACTTGAGAGTCAAGGACCTTGCCTGCTAGAACATCCATCATGCAATTTAGACCAATCGTCTATCTGCAAATTTAATAACAGCATAAATTAGATAGGCTGTTCAAATACATTTCTAATTCCATTATTTCAGAATACCTTTAAAACAAAATTCTTTTCAAAATAAACAAACAGCCCCTTATCATTTCTTTATTTTGATTAAAATTAAAATTAAATTGCTTTGCCTTTTTACTGTTGGAAACAGAGTGAGGGTCTATAAAAATCATGAAATTCAATTATGGGTATTCACAGTAAATGGCCAAATACAAATCATGCACCTTAGAATTTGCTGCAACTTGTCAATTTAAAGATTTTTCTTGGTAAAATATAGACTTCTGTATATTATGCATTGTTTGATTGAAGAGATCGCAACTAAGTAAAATCATTTCATCAAACTCACCTTGATTACAAAAGCCAGCACGGACAATAAAAACCTGCCTTCTCAGTATCTGTTGGCAGAAACTGCCAACTCTCTCACACCATGGCCTGAGAAAGGAAAAGTGTCTACACTTGATGAGACAATGACTAATCCAAGCCACTCAATTATTTAATTATAACTTTACTAACTTTTCAGTTAAAAGTGCTAGGGTTGATGCTCATTGTTAGAATTGTCCAAATTATAAGAGAAAACAATGACAGTGCTACTACCTAGGGAGATATATGAGTAGTTACATACTGTTCCAAACTTTCCTTCCTCTTTGAAAGCCCTGCTCAGGGAAAATCTAAGTGTCTTCAGAGGGCAATAGGAAGGTGCAAGGAGATCAGGCACAGGTGTAGAAAGTAGGACTTAGGGCATCTTCACCGGATAATCTTGTGCCTCCAAGGCTTGTGCATTTCCATCTGGCTCTGGTTATACTTCTAATCAATATATACTGTTTTCTTTTCTTCTTCTTTTTCTTCTTCTTCTTCTTCTTCTTCTTCTTCTTCTTCTTCTTTCTTCTTCTTCTTCTTCTTCTTCTTCTTCTTCTTCTTCTTCTTCTTCTTTTTTCTCCTTTGGGGGCCTGTAAGAGGGAATACTAAGGACTTCCATCTGCTTTCCACCTGCTTACTCAAGAGAGTGGAGTTTTTGCTACAAGCAGGAGATAGATGAGCAGTTTGAGCTGCTAAAATCCTTTAGGCTTTGGGGTTTGACAAAGACCATAAAGGAAGGATTTCCACAGTGTGCTTTTTTGTTCTGTGAGCTACTGGTGGACTTTCAGTAGATATAAGTATGTAATTTTGTAGTAAGTATATATTTTTTATTAAGTGATCTCTAAACAATTTGGTCATTTTGGAAGAAAAAATGAAGTAGTTACTCCACAATTATTTGACAAATGTTATCATATGTTATATTCAAGTGTTCACCAAAATACCATCATAAGCCTAAAAATGGCACTTGTTTTTATCAAGGACTGTTTGGAACAGTTTCTTTCATATAATTTTCAGTCTACAAGTTGCTCTTTGTCTCAGCCTAAGTATTTTCCCATGGTTTTTTTAAATTGAAGTATAATTAATGTACAGTGTTATATTAGTTTCAGGTGTATAATATAGTGGTTCAATAAATCTGTACATCACTCAGTGCTCATACCAATGACTCTTTAATCCTTTTCGCCTATTTCACCCATCCCCCCCACCTCCCCTCTAGTAACTACCAGGTTTTTCTCTGTATTTAAGAGTCTCGGGGTACCTGGCTGGCTCAGTTGGTTAAGTGTCCCATGATCTCGCATTTCGTGAGTTTGAGCCCCACGTTGGGCTCTGTGCTGACAGCTCAAAGCCTGGAGCTTGCTTTAGATTCTGTATCTTCCTCTCTTTCTGCCCCTCTCCTACTTGTGCTCTGTCTCTCTCTATCTCTGTCTCTCTCTCTCTGTCTCTCTGTCTCTCAAAAATAAACATTAAAAAAACAAAGTCTTGTGGGGTTTTTTTGGTTGTGCCCTTTTCCTCTGTTCATTTGTTTTGTTTCTTAAATTCCACATATGAGTGAAATCACATGGTATTTGTCTTTCTCTCACTGACTTATTTCACTTAGCGTTATACCTTCCAGGTCCATCCATGTTGTTGCAAGCGTCAAGATCTTATTTTTTTTTTATGGCTGAGCATCAGGAAAATACAGATCAAAACCACAATGAGATATAATCTCATACACCTGTCAGAATGGATAAAGTAAAAAACGCAAGACATAAAAACTGTTGACGAGGGTGTGGAGAAAAAGACACCCTCATGTACTATTGGTGGGAATGAATATTGGTGCAGCTGGTATGAAAAAACAGTATAGAGTTTCCTGAAAACTTTAAAAATAGAATCACCATGTGATCTACTATTCTACTACTGGGTATTTACCCAAAGAAAGTGAAAATAGTAATTTGAAAGGATATATGCACCCCTACATTTTTTGTAGCATTATTTACAATAGCGAAGATATGAAAGCAACATGTGTCTGTCAACTTATGAATGACTAAAGATGTGGTATATATACATATATATATATATATATATATATATATATATATATATGTATGTGTATATATATATATATAACTCTGCCATAAAAGAAGTATTATCTCTTGAGTGCTAGTTTCATTTGCTAAATTGGCACTTTCATTATTTTTGTTACTTTAAGTCCCAAATTGTAATAAGAAGTCCAGTAGCTAAAAAATGACACATTAAAGCACAAAAATAGTAATAAGCATAATGAAAGCTCAGAAATCCTATTGATCCAAAGAGAGACCATGAATCCGTGTGTGCTCAAAAACGTTTGTGTGTGAATGGGGTGACATTTTACAGATCTCAAAACCAAAATATGAATAAGTATAATATAGACATCTGAAAATTAGATGTTTTTTTGGTAAAGACAACTATTGTTCCCCTGGTCCCCGCTGTCTCATCTGTTAAATATTTCACTATAGTGTCTTGATTCCATAGATTATTTTTCTGAAATTTTCAAATAAAGAATAGTAACCTCTCTGTGTGTCAACAGATGTTTCTGAACAAGTGCAGAGTAATGCTGTCCAGGATGATTTTGATGGATACAGTCACTAATGGTAGAGAAGATAACAAATCTATGGAGGTATCATCTGAAGTTGTATTCCTTATGACAAAAATGAGTCAATTGCCTTACATGGTAGCTTATGAGAAACCAACAAAGTTAGTGTCCTTACAGAGGAACAAACTGACCATCAAATATTAAGTGATTTTGATAGGAAATGCAAGCAGTGTCTTCTGTGCAGACTTTGAGATACTTAAACTTAGATTTTGCTAAAACTGCAGTGTACAAATCCATTCTTGGCACATATATGGTGAATACATATTTATTATTTGTAAGCCTTTATGTAACTGTACACAGTTTTATTAAAATCAAGGCTGATGGAGCAGTGATGTAAAGACGGATGCTGTGACATGAATAAAGGTTTGCACCTGAGTGCCTGTGTACCCGCTGCTTTAATCATAAGAACCAGTTGGAAGATAAAAAAATGCTCTCTCATCTTGGTTCTGTATTAAGGAAAATAGTGCAAATTGTAAATACAGTCGAATAATAGTCATAGAATGGTTGTTTTCAGTGTATGCTTTGGAGAAATTGGCACCAAAGAAAGACTTTCTTTTTCCATTCTTAAATAAGCCAGCAAGTGGACACAGTTTTCAAATAAGCACTGTAAATAATTGATAGGATAAAGTGTCTTAATGACCCTGATAATGCTAGTAAAGACTATATGACTTTTAATGTATTGCTCAGATGGTATATTTCAGTAATAGAATTGATTTCTTAGAGAGTTGTAACCTATTATTTTGAGTCTAAAATATGATTTCAATGTGGTAGATAAAACATCTGGGCTTAAAAGGCAGACAAAATCTTGGTGCAGTGACTCCATTGCTGAGAAAGGTATTCTTTTCCAGAACATGCTAGTTGTTTTCAATGATCTGCGAATCACAGCTGAGTGTTGAGACAGAATGTGATGAAATCCTTTCTAGAGCTGAAAGTGATAAATAAATGGATTAAGAATCTATTCAACCCTTCCTCTCAAGTGAACCATTTGAACTTCCCAGGTTTTGAGTATAATAAGCTTGTCAATTTAGTTTATGATGGAGCCCATGAAAAGAGTTTTATGTAAGACAGTCTTCTTTATGATTTCATGATTGATCCTAATATGGAGAACTATCTAACATAGCCATCAAATGCTTCCATTTCAGATCACATATAATAATCATGGAGTACTGTCATATAATTGAGCAAAAAATAAAGAAAAATAAAGTAACTGACAGGATCATGGTGAAGCTACTCATCATGAAATCAGATAAAGAGAATTTATAAAAATATTGAAAATTATATCATCTCAGGAATCTCTTCCACCCAAAGAAATCTTGCTCTTCTGAATTCCTGTATCATTTCTCATCTATATCAATTGTTTTCTTATTTTTATATGCTTGGCTTAGTTCTTCTTTCTTATTTGACTTATATTCATGTTACATGTGACTCTTACTATTTATTGTAAGGCAAACTCTATTACAAACAATAAAACCACACCCAGTTATTTATGTTTTGTCTATGCCGCTTTCAGGTCAACAATAGCAGAGTTTAAGCATTCTAAAGGGAATCAAATATTCCAGAAAACCGAATCTATTTCTTTCATTCTGGCCCTTTATGGACAGACCCTTATACTGGGGTATACGTTGTTCAAGACCAGAGATTTAGTAAGTTTTGTCCAATACTTGAGTGAGTTGTCTCAAGCTTAGTAACATCTGATATTTTTATAGTGAATTTATTCAACCATCTAGAATTACCCTTATGGATACTTTTACCAGAACGTCACTCATATTCAGACTATCCTTTGTCAAGTTAAAACTCAGTTGGAATATTATGAGCAGTTATGCATGAATCAGAGGTATTATCCTACTTACTGCTGGTATGGTAAAGTAAGCCTGGTAAGTTCTCATGGGACGGAAGCAACACATTTTGACAATTTCCAATTAGCCACCCCAAACTGATTCTCCAAAATAAGACTGCAGCTCCTCAAAAGACCCATGTTCTCCCCAGGCAGACTTGAGTTACTATAAATCATAGTGACACAGTGCACTCACCCATAAGACCTAATATAAAGATAGTCTCCTAAAGCACATTCCAATTCAGCCTTATCATAAAAAGCACCTTGGGGTACACTGAAAATTCTATGACCACTCAAGTCTTTTTATCAGTTATAAGTGAATGATTTTTAAATGCAAATATTTTCTGTTAAAAGAGTAAAGTAAACCCTGCATATTTTGGAACATTTTAAGATTAATAGTCAGGTTTGTGGATGATGCAGACAGACTGCAGGATCATTACATTTTCACTCACATCCAGAACCTCCAATCTGTAAGATTAAAGGCAGTCTATTTTTAAATTATTGCAGCACATCCCCATACTAGCTTTCTTACAAAGGTGGGGGGGGGTATTTCTGTATTTGATTATTGGAGTAACATGGTTATTTCAATCATGTGGCCATGATTTTTTTTAGCTTTGTACATATAAAAGGTTTTTTTCTGATACCTGGGGTATTTCAGAAGCAAAGAGATAATTCTGTGTTCAAGTCTTTTTAAAAATATGACTCCAACTTACATTTAACCCATAGCTTTAGAGACAAACAAGCTTTTAAGAAACATCTGGTCAAATGTATTCACTTTATAGAAGAGGAAAGAGAAAAATAAAGTGATTTGTCCAAATTCAAATAGCCAGTGGGCAGATGAGGATGAGACAACTTTGCCCAGATCTTGATCAGATAACTACACGCTGCTGTCTTCATATGGTGTTAATCCCCGAAGAAGATTTCAACTGTTTTACACCTCTTTGAGAAGAATTGGATGAGATTTCACTGAGTCTGACTGGAAGAGATAGGCACCATTGTTCCTACATGGCAGCTAACAAAATTGAAGATTAGACATCAGAAGTGGTTTGCCCAAAGTCATGTCGCAGGTAAGGGCTTGAGCACTCTCTCCACTGTTCTCTTTACCAGACTCCCACTGAGGTTGCTAGTTTCTGCATGAAAGCTTATATCAACAGTTTTCATTTCACAGACAATCAAATGATGTATTTTGTAACTATATGGCCACAGGTTATGATTAATTGCAGTATGCACTAATTTAGATGTTATAGAAATTAGGAGGTAATTATGTGTCACTAAAATTATCTGCACACATCACCAATTACTGCAGACTACTATAGTTGGCAATAACACTCTCCTACGGAAAAACAGGGTAGAAAAATATATTTCTCTAGACAAAGTTAACATTTTCTACTTATCAAGGTCATTGCACACCACGGACATTGTGACATTCTTGACTTGCGGTATATTGTGCTCTTTATTTTTGGCATAAAAAAGCTTTAATATAGTCTTATAAAATGATAATCTGTCTTTATTTCCCACAGTTTATATATCTAGGTGTTGAGTTCAGTCTTCATCTACATTTGCTAGTTAATGAGCAGTACATTGTTGAGGAGCAAGGATTATAAAATGTGAAGATATATATCCAACAAGTTATAAATAAATACAAATCTGAAGTCGGGTATCTCATCTTGATAAGGTCTCCTCCCCAAACCACCTGTAATTTTGCAAAGAGTGGTTCCATGTGTCGTTTCTCTGAATTGTCCCTTTTCCTTATCTTTTTGATGTGTTCCTCTAAGTTAGAAATAATCTACAGGAAGCATAAGCAAATGGAAGCAACATTTTGATGATTTTAAGACTCAACTAAATCAATGAAATAAATTGGCTAAATGTATATCTTAACACTGTACTAGTTTTTAAGCAGATCAATTTCTATGTTGCATGTATAGACTTTCCTAGAATTTTCAGTTCTAGTCATTAGTAAATTATGTTCTAAATTTAAATTGGTGCTAATAATGTTTGTGTGGGTGGAATGAGGGTGAATGATGTGTGTGTGTGTGTGTGTGTGTGTGTGTGTGTGTTTGGGAGGAATGACTGCTGCTGATCAAACCAATTTAGCTATTGTAATGAAATTAGATATTTTTTTTCCTTAGACATGTTTTGGCATCACCATCAAATCACATAGTAGATAGATTTTGTTTGCTTTCTTTTGAAATATTTAGAGCCATCAGAGTTCTTTTTTTCTCATAAGCAGTGAGGCAGAAGAAAGTCAGAGTTGAGTTTTATTCTAATTGTATAGTATCAGCATTGTAACCTCAGCTCACTTGCTTTTGTGATAGATGCTAATTAAATAACCTTTAATCCAGGAAAGTTTATATTTAATTGTGTGTCATGGAGGGCATTTTTTTTAATTCTAGGAGCCAGCTATGCCTCCCACCTCTTTCTGAGGAAACCAGTGACAAGAATTTATTTCTATATAGTTTTCTCTCACATTTTTCTGTATTCCTCTGCCCTTGTCACAATAGATTGAATCTAGAGCCAGAGGCAATCATGGATTAGTTGTTAATAAAAAAGATCAACTACCCAGAGGTGATGTGATGTAATATCTGTCAATACTGATGTACTATATTGGATACTAAAAGGCATAATCAGCAAACATTGAAATGGGGCCCACATAGAAAATGTATATATATAAAAAAAGAAACTATACCCTATGTTGAAGAGGTTTAAAGAAAACTTGGTCATTAGAGTTATTAATATATCCTGAGGAGCAGTAAGAAACTATCCCTACCATCTTGGAAATTCTGACATATACGAGTCTCTAAATTTCAGGGACACGAGATGACTATGGTGTTGTGAATATAGTAGTTCCATAGTTTCTAATTCTCCTGTAATTCTTTGTAATAATCCTTATATTGAAGAAATGAGGCAATGGGAAAAAGTGGGAAGTGTATATAAAAAAAGTCCATTTACTACACATAAGAACACTCATGAAACTGGAAGGGAACATAGATGTCCTCATTGATAACCTGTTTATCTTTCTTAGTTAGTAGTGAAGAGGGCACCAGAATCTACATTTTCTTTTTTTTTTTTTAATTTTTTTTTCAACGTTTTTTATTTATTTTTGGGACAGAGAGAGACAGAGCATGAACGGGGGAGGGGCAGAGAGAGAGGGAGACACAGAATCGGAAACAGGCTCCAGGCTCCGAGCCATCAGCCCGGAGCCTGACGCGGGGCTCGAACTCACGGACCGCGAGATCGTGACCTGGCTGAAGTCGGACGCTTAACCGACTGCGCCACCCAGGCGCCCCCAGAATCTACATTTTCAATAGGCTTTCCCCTAGTAACCTAACTTTCTATACTTCTCTTAGATTATAACCACAACTTTAATTATTCACTCTAAAATAATTACTCAATGGGATGGGGCACCTGGGTGGCTCAGTTGATTACGTGTCCAACTTCAGCTCAGGTCATGATCTCGCAGTTCGTGAGTTCGGGTCCCACGTAGGGCTCTGTGCAGGCTCTGTGCTGACAGCTTGGAGCCTGGAGCCTGCTTTGGATTCTGTGTCTCTCTCTCTGCCACTTCCCTGCTCTCGTGCTCTCTCTCGCTCTGTCTCTCTCTCTCAAAAATAAATAAATATTAAAAATGAAAACAAAATTCAATGGGGCACCTAGGTGGCTCAGTTGGTTGAACATCTGACTCTTGGTTTCAGCTCAGGTCATAATCAGGGTTTGTGAGATAGAGCCCTAAATTAGACTCTGCACTGACAGTGTGGAGTCTGCTTGGAATTCTCTCTGTCTGCCTGTCTGTCTCAAAATAAATAAACATTTAAAAATAAAATAAAATAAAATAAAATAAAATAAAATAAAATAAAATAATAAAATAAAAACTCATTGATCCATCTGTAGGTAATAGCTCACAGCACTCTCTCCCTTCCTTTTGGTCCAGCTCTTTCTGGTCTTCCCCTCCCCTTATCTCTGACAAAATCCTACTCACCTTTTAAGATCTGACCCAAATGACCTGTTCAGCAACAAATTATCCATGGTACATGGCCACACTCTCTTCCTCTATCCATGTGTATCTCTTAACCATATATTGTCTCATATTTCAGGAGCCTCAGCACTTGTCTGCTTCTCTCAAGTGACTATCTGCTTTTTAAGGAGGTGATACTCATTCCATCAGCCTCTCTTACTCTTCCACGGGGACTAGAACAAAGTCCACCATATATTGTGGATGCTTCACAAGTAGGATGATTTGAAGAGAGGTGAACGAGCTCTTGTTCCTTTGCCCAGTTGTGTTGTGTTTGCCACTGGGGTGAAAATAATGAACTTTATCTTTTTTAGAATATCATATTTCAGGATAGTTATTTTTGTCTTTAATTCTTTTCGAAATATGGTTTAAGGAGAAAAAAAGGTATCCTCTAAGAAAACCATATAGTGACTGGAAAAAAAATAAATAAATACAAGATTTCCTAACCAGGTAACAACATAAAACTCAGAAACTAGAATGGGTCTTGCCACTGGCATAAAAAACCTTTTGATTTTATTCTGTCCCCTATTAATGTGTTATCTCTTTCCGCCAGCATATACCACAAGCAGATTTCTGAAAGCTCCCCCTAAATAATTCTCATCCTAAAAAATTAATTATTTAGTTACTTATGAAGGATATTAATGGTCTAAGACTGTGAAGAAAACAATAATTTGTCTGCTTTTTTTGATTTAAAGTTTTGTTTTGTTTTAAACAATATAATGCAAAACTATTGCAAAATATTGCAATTATCTTAGACATCCTAGATTCTTAGAGCTGGAATGGAACTTAGATCATTTAGCTAATATTTCAGAGTTACAGCAATTGTCTCTGGGAACATCCCTTCAAACTTTTTTTTGACTCCTGCCCCCTTTATTATGATGCTTTCCCTATGTTTGGGGGGCTTTTGGTGACTCCACTTCTCCAAGACTAATTTGTGGTTGTTGGCTTGCTTTTTTTGTTCCTTTACATTTACTGTCCTTGAATTCACATGCACGTCTCACTAACATATGATCTTCAGTATCTACCAGAAACATACCAAGCCCTCAATAAATATTTGGTGGAAGAATGAAATGACTTGTATCATATATACAAGATAGCAGCTGATTAACAACTAAGTATTTCCAATGAATTGCTTAACTATTTCCACTCAGTGAATTGCTTATATCCAAGTTGAACTAAGCCATAAATGAGATTTTCAAATATTCATTAGTCTTTCATCAAGCAGCAAATTACCTTAATCCTTTTTGTCTTTTCCGTTCTCATTCTAATCCCTCTTTTAGAAAACCACACCCAATTCAGCAACCAAAGCACAAGGAAAATGACAATATCTAAATAATCTTCAAGGTTGTTTTTTTTTTTCCACTCATAAAATTCCTACAGAGTAGTTAGAGCAGCACTGTTTGATTTCTCGATTATGCAAAGCATGATTTCTACAAGTAAATTCACTGTAACCAAATTGACAATAAAAGCAGAATTGGTGCCTCCATGATTTATGTGTTTTTTTTAATATAGAATGTGTTCGCTAAGTAGTTATTGGATGTAAATCATATATGAAATATTTTGAATATTTTTGTTGCGTTATAGCTTCAAAATAGTTACTTCTCAAATGTCTGTTTTATGCTTTCATGCTTGCTGAAATGTGGTTTACCAAATACTTCTGGGTGTGTTTTGTTTTGTTTTGTTTTGTATTGTTTTGTTTTCTTATGTTTTGTTTTGTTTTGTTTTGTTTTGTTTTGTTTTGTCTGACTAAAGGAGAAACTTGGAAATCTCCAAGGAGATTTGGCTTTTAGATTTGTGCAGAATGGCCACAATGCTTTTCGACGACCGTGGCCTCCCCTTTTCATTTGTCATAAGTTGAGATCTACTGAGGAATGTTATTGAACACTCCCTGAAATTGAAGGCTATGTACTTCATGTGCAAACCTTTCTAGGACGTTATTAATGATTGAAACTGGAGGTAATATTACCTGACAAGTGGATCCTGTGACAAAAAAGAAGGAAAGATGTCACATTTCTCTATTAAGTAGAATAAGTGAGTGAATTACTAGTTTCTTTCTATCTTTTCTTTGATTTTAGGGTTAATAAGTTTTATCTTTTCCTCTATGCTTCATTAAGGGAAGATGTAATCTCCATCCATTAGGGTAGGGATGTTGGTAATTTTTGTGTGTGTCCTATTATTACTAGATACCCAGGGTCTAGAAAAATACCTACCACATAATAAGTGAAATAATATGAATTAAATGAAAGAAAAAAAGAGTGATTTCATTGCATTCTTTAAATTAAAAAGGTTATACATTTTTCTACATTCCATTTTTGTTTTCTCCATCTCCATTAATCTCTTAAATGAAGGTAATTTACAAAGACAGACATTCTGTGTTCAAGATCACTTATTTTCAAGACTTGAACAATCTCCTTTGCAAATAGTTTCTACCTCTCCATCTCATACCTCCCCCCCCCCCCCCGCCATACTTCTGTGAACATCAGGTCTACATTTTTTTAAATGAGAGAGAGGGAGACAGAGATTCTGAAGCAGGCTTCAGTCTCGAGCTGTCAGCACAGAGCCCAGTGGGGGGAAAGGGGCACGAAGAACTGTGAGATCATGACCTGAGCTGAAGTCTGAGCCAAAGTTGGATGCTTAACTGAATGAGCCACCTGGACACCCCTCTACATTTTGTTTTGAGTCTAATTTTAGATTCCCTAATGTCAACAGTCTCCAGTTGGAATCCAATCATTTTGTCTCCAAAAATGATCTTCATCTGGGTTCCCAGTCTGACTGTTGGCTTACTAGATACGTATGCTGTACATTTGGAATTGCTTTTGATACTTCTTTTTTTCATCTTTTTCCATATTCAGTAACTTACTACATCCTATTGTGTTGTGTTTATCTTTCTCATCTTCTTTATATTTACCATAACTGCTGCCCCCAGCCCTAATCATCTCAATTCTGCTCTATTGCAATGAATTATCCCTGCAATCAATTACTCACAAACCAACTATCCTTGTGTTCCTAAAATACGAGGTAGGTACCACCACTCCCTTCCGTAAGACTTTTTAATGTCTACTCATTGCCTATAGAATAAAATCTAACTATTTGGACTGGCCTTCAAAACCCTGTACTGTCTAGCCAATTTTCTAGCTTTGTTTCATTTTATATATTCTAAAAAGTCATAAAGAATTTTCCTTTGATCTTCAAAATGGCCATCTGTTTTAATATTTCTAGATATTTAGTTAATGGTTCAAGTCAAATACCCCTTGTTGGATTAAGTCTACTCTGCATTATTCTGCTAATTCTCTCCTATAGCACACATTTCTTTCCATCTAACACAGTTATTTACATATGCCTTTCTCTGGATAGCCTAGGAAGCTTCTGGGGACAGGGTTTGTGTCTCATTCAGCTTTGTGCATTTCACAAAGTGTGGCATGTTTTAGATATAGTGTTCTTTGAAGAATTTATTTGGGTGTGCTATTTCTTTCCCACAGAGACTAACATGTTACACTTTCAGTCCCCTAATTAGCTAACTGAAGCTATACAGAAGCTGTGTATGGTCGGATTTACCCAGTAAAGCTGACCTCTATCTTAGATATCAGGGCAGGTCTGCTGTTCTCTGCATTAGATAATCTGTTAAAACAAATTATATAAAAATACTTGAAACCACTATGATTTCTTCATCAAGAAAAAAGTGTCTAGAAACTAATTTCATTTATTAATTGTAAGTATTCTGAGATGTAACCACAACCTTAGTATGGAATGACAGCTTCTGAATAATCATACTCAAGGTCCTATGGCCACCTCTGTTACTACGAATGTTTAAATCCTATTAACCTAGTTACCAATAAGGTGGAACCACTATACCTCAGTCTGTGCTACAAAAGCATTTTCTGATTATTTTATTTTAATTTTAGTTTTTTATTGTATTTCAATTTGTAATGTATCTACTATGTGTAACTGAATGACAACGGATGAAAAACTACCCCAGGGAAAGCAACTAGTGGCATTCAGAGTCTTGATTTTTTTTTTCTTTTTAAAGAATGCTGAGTGAATCACATGTAAAGAAAGAAAGCTATTTAATTTGCAAAAATGCAAATAACATGTGTTAGCTGGAGGCTTAAAGTACATGAAAGCATTGCTTCATATAAGGGTCATTGACAGGAGATTTCAAATAGGTTAATGAGCTGTAACACAAAAAGAAAAATATATCACTAAAATGAGTCACTAAATAGGGAAGAATTTCTGAGGGAATGGAACCCAGTGGAGGAAGGGGACATTTGATAATTGAATGCCTTGTCCAGGAATCTAGAAAAATAAAATTATTGGGTTGTCAGATGAACCTTGAGTTCATATTAAAGACCCCAATAGTGAAAGTTCAATAAACATCTCCCTACCTACTGCATTCCATCAATCCCATAGAAGAACTCCAAACAGATAACAGATATTTCTTAAAAGCCCTGACAGAATGTTTTGGTGATTGAAAGAGCAGCAGCAATATTTGGCCACCAAAATTCTCTGCATGGAAATTCCCTCCCATCCCAGGAAAATTCATTGCCTTTTAACCCCTGGTGTCTGATACCTAGTGTTATGGTAAAGCTCTTCTCGTAATCATATAAGCTTTTCTTTACCTGTATGACTTCTGCACTAGACTGCTAACAGTTTTATTCAGCTGGTGTTTTACATGAGAAGGCTGGATGAAGAGAGAGAGAGTATGAATTATTTCACTGAGTACAAGGGGCATAATTTGCAATATAGTCTCCATTGTCATTCTGTCCTGTGTTACCAATAGGTGTACGCGCGCGCGCGCGCGCGTGTGTGTGTGTGTGTGTGTGGGTGGGTGCGTGTGTGTGTGTGTGTGTGGGTGGGTGTGTAGGCATATGTGTGTGTTTATGATCATTATTCATACAAGCAAACAGTTACTAAATGGCAACTGTGTAATAAGCACCAGGGATACAAATATGGATAAGAAAAGTCTAAATCCTATCCAAGTTTATCCTGTCGAGGAAATAAGGCATTGCATGGGTTCGAAAGGAAAATGTCATCCTCAACTAAAATCCAGAAGATTGTTTTTATATGAGATGAATAAATCCTCATTCACCTTCATTACTACAAAATTTAACTTGGAGTAAACCTATCTTAACATTAAAATCTGGCTTTAGGTACAGAAAAGTATCAATTTCAAATGTTCTACCAGGTCTTTACAAGGTAAAACATTAACAGTTTTGTAACAGCATTGGTCTTGTGTCTAGAGCAAAGAAAAGTTAAGTGTTTTTGGCTCTAGTTATTTTGAAGTAATATTTCCATTGTATGTAGTGTACTAAGGACAGAATACTATATTGAAGAAATTATTTTCTCCTGTTTACTGTCTCTGAGCGATACTGTGGTCAGTCTTTGAGATGTATGTGTATATGTGTGTCTTGTTTGAAATAACACTTAGGTTCCTCCTTAGCTGACCAAGAATATGTAATCCCTCTCACAGTGAGGAAATTCCAAGAGTAACTATGTCTATGTTGAAAGATTTTTTCCACTTTCCCCGATGATAATCTAAACTGAACAATCAACGCTTGCAAAATACACTGCTCAAGATCTTTGCACCTCAAGTGCCATTAACTGAAGGCAGTGGATGGATCATTTTCATGACCAGCACATAAGGCAGGAGGTGAGGTTTTCCTTTTTTTCTAATAAAAATATTTTTTAAATGTTTACTTATTATTTATTTTTGAGAGGCAGGGGGAAAGAGAGAGAGAAAGTGAGTGAGCAGGGGAGGGGCAGAGAGAGAGGGAGACAGAGAATCCCAAGCAGGCTCCACACTGTCAACACAGAGCCCCATGCGGGGGCTCAAACTCACAAACTGTGAGATCATGACCTGAGCTGAAAACAAGAGTCAGATGCTCAACTGACTCAGCCTCCCAGGTGCCCCGGGGGGGGTGGGGCAGGGATGGGGGTGCACAGAGTCCTTTAACTGACTCTTGAGTCTTGATACTAGTGTGTAAGGATCAGGAACCGGCACGGGGACTGAGGCCCAGTTGTTTCTGTAAATGCTAAGCATCGAAGTGAGAAGTGGCCCAGAGCTGAATTGTGACCAGCAGGAAAGAAAGAGAAAACACTGGATAACGACTCAGTAGCAGTTGTGAGAAAATGTTCTTCTTTCTTGGGTACACTAGAAAAGGACTATTGTGGCCAGACCAGAGGCAGGAGGGGTGGGAAGGGAAGCAGGTTCTTGTTTGAGTTGCATACATGTGTAATTGTCAACCCTACAAGACAGTGATCCTAGATGCCAAAGATGTCACAGATAGAACTTATATAGAAGTAGTCTGGTTGGGGAGAATTTCCTGGTGGCCATGTGATGCTATGCATACACAAATGTTCCTGTAACAAATACAATGACATGATCACCTTTTGTACAAGCCTTATTGATCGAGTCCCACTGTGGCTTTCTGTCGATCCAGCAAGAATTTATGGATGTGTCTCTTATACTGGTTCCTTATGAGAGCAGAACATCAAAATAAATGAGAAAGTTTAGTTAATATTTCCAGATGTCTTATCTATTTTATACTGAATGCTTGGATGTTCGTTCTGTTGGGGAAAAATACTATAAATACAGAACATAAATAAGTTATAACAGAGGACACATTTTTCCTGTTCAGCAGCCTATCGCCAATTCCTTACCACAATAAATCAAGACAGAAATGGAATCTATCCTGAGTGCAAGATTCTTAATACTGTCCACTTATCCTTCTTATTTAGATTTAGACCAAGATTGTCATAACGTGCATTAGTTTTCAAATGATACCATGACGATTCTACCACCTACTTCTGAAACCTATCTCTATAAACTTTATATTAGAATACAAATTGGCCTTTCAAGTGATACTGTTTGCTTTGCAGCCTTTTTGCCTGAGGCCTTCTCTAAATCTAAAGTCTCTGTAGAAGCTTAGGAAGTCTGAATTTGAAAATACCATCTGCTTTAATATGATATTTAGCTTTTCTTCCTTAATGAAAACATTTTCCATTTATATACAAGTCTAAAGTTTTTAAATTATCCTAATTGTGCAATGCTAAGGTGCATTAGGATGAAAAGTCATTTTATTAAACAATATTTTTCCTCAGTGCTAAGAATGGTGTATATATTTCAAATATGCAAGTTTACAATATTCCCCTTCCTAAGAGTATTGAAGCCAGCAAAAGATGAAAAGGAGGCAATCTAATTTAATGGTTTGCAATTATAGTTGATGAAGAAGTGTGTTAATCGGGGAAAAAAAATAACATAGATGACTTCCTGTTGGGAAAAAATGAAATCAAAGAAAGTAAAATGAAAATTCTTGTCTTCAACTTGTTGTTTTCCATATAGACCAAGTGGCAAAGCCATAAGCCAGGCATATGTTAAGCAGAATATCAGACTAATGGAATCCCATTCTAAAAGTGCACTTAGATTACTTGAAATTATGCCTTTATAAAAGGAACAAAACTGGGGCACCTAGGTGGCTCAATCAGTTAGGCACCCGACTTCAGCTAGGGTCATGATCTCACAATTCATGAGTTCGAGTCCTGAGTCAGGCTCTGTGCCTGGAGCCTGCTTTGGTTTTTGTCTTCCCCTCTCTCTCCCTGCCCCTCCCCTGCTTGTGCTCTCTCTCAAAAGCAAATAAGTAAATATTCAAAAAATAAACTAAAAGGAACAAAACTGTGAGAGGAAACTATTTAAGCTACAATGCGTACAAACACTCTCAGGAAAATAGGACTAAAATGAATACTTAAATCAAATTTATTAATGAAGATGAACAGTATGTTTTCTCTCAGTAATTCCCAAAATGGACGGTTATGAATTACGAAAGGTCATAATAGGATCTTTTTGTCCCACTTTGATCTATGCTATTTAAAATGTGAAGTACTATTGCAAAGGCATAATCCAACTTTCATTCATGACTTGTAACTGTCAGTTTCATTATGATAATAAAAATTATATTTACTATGTATTTTCATGAAACTGTATATAGGTTAGACATAGAGAGTTAGAGAATTTTTGACCTGGCATTGTGTTGGTAGGTGTCTTCGGGTGGTAAATGAAACTCAGATATAAACAGTGTAATAAGCCATCTGAAAAACATATTAGCTCACATTCTCAAAAAGGTAAGAAATGTTTTTTTTTTCCCCACTGAATCAGAAATTGTATGACATGGAGATAGAAATGATTTGGGGCTAACAAGGAATGTAACAAGCCACTGAGCAGGACCAATGTAGAATGCTTTGTAGGTTGTCAGAAATGACAATGGATACTTGATAAAGGGAATAATAAAGAATTTAAGGTACCTAAGAAAATAGGCTGGAGGAAATCTTTGTATGCTTCATGTTGGATTCACCCGATTTTTCTGTAGCCTAAAATAATCAGGCATAAATATTTTTTAGTCTACTAACACAAATAAAGTTATTAAAATAAAAATAAAGTGGCATTCAACACTCTCATTTTTGCCACAGGGCTTCATTTGACCTATTATTCTAACAGTAAAACAAAAAGGATCATTCCCACATTGCTAGTGCCTAGTTTCAAATGGAAAAGTGTCGCCATCTCAAGACAAAGCTAATGGTCTATTTAGGCGGCACAAACCATACTTTTTAGGTCACACTGTGGTCCCAGAATACTTATTAAGAGCACCCCTTTACTCTCAAACATGTTCCAGTTTAGAAAATAAGGTCACTGTATATTTACGAACCCTGAGGCTGGCATTTCTAAATACACTCTTCTCCCCAATTTGTCTACAAATTGTCTATTCTGTTTCTTGCTCCCTGTGTCCCTGTTGCCCACCAGAGATGCATAATAAACACTTGTTAAATAAAAAAATGTGCATTCAGTTTTAAATGCTTAAGTTACCATAATGTGTAAAGACTTCAGCTGTTTTCAACAAAACTTTTGAAGGGCATAACAAGTCCATGGTATGTTTTTGTTGTTGTTAATGATAATGTTTATTTTTAGTCATCAAAGATCCCAATTGAATTTCCAACAATGTATCAAGAAAAATAAAAGCTATAATGATAATCATATATTATGCAGCTTACTATGTAAGAAAGGCCATATGTCTATATATACATATATGTTCACCTGGGTGACTTAGACATTTATGTCTCACAGTTCTGGAGACAGGGAAGTCCAAGATCAAGGTGTTGGCTGATTAGGTTCCTGGTGAGAACATTTTCCTGGTTTCTAGATGGTCTCCTCTCTGTTTTCACATGATGGACGGGGCCAGGGATCTTTGTGGAGCCTCTTTTATAGGATACTAAGCCCATTCCTGAGGGCTCTATTTTCATGATTTAAGGACTTCGCAAAGGCTCCATCTTCAAACACTGTCACGTTGGCAATTAGGACTCCAACTTATGAATTTAGGGGGAACACAAATATTTAGTCTATAGCAATAGAAATAGCATTTCTTCCATGACTATCTCAGGTCTTTCTTCTGCAAAATGATAATAATAGCACCTACTTTTATGAATACATGTAGATTATTGGAGAAGTGACAATAAAGAATCATAGACACCATCCTATTCTCAAGAACTCTAGAAATGGTTCTATATAATAAAACAGAAATATAATGAAGTTTCCATCTTCAAGGCAAGGATGTAGGATGATAGAAAATAAATCCACTACTTTGTCTTCCCCTCTGGGAGCATTATTTCTGGGGTGCCTGGGTGGCTCAGTCAGTTAAGCATCCCTTTCTATATTTTGGCTCAGTTCATGATCTTAAGGTCATAAGATTGAGCCCCATGTTAGGCCTAGTGCAGAGCCTTCCTGGGATTCTCTGTCTCTCCCTCTTGCTCTGTCCCTCTCCCAACTCAAAAAAAAAACAAAAAAAACAAAAAAAACAAAAAAAAACTTAAAAAACATAGAGTACTCATTTCATTGATTCTAGGGTTTTGTTCAGTGACTTCACTTTACAGACTGGTTTCACATCAAGTAAACCAAAGAGCTGGTAGCACGTGTTCTGCATGCTCACTGAAGAGGTGAAATACACTATATAAGTCTTTCCAAGGACATGGGTCAGTGGGCCCTAGAAAGAGAAGTGGCATTCCCCTCCCTCTCACCCCACCTCCTCTAAGCTTTCAATCTAGCCAAGAGCTGATGCAGCATCAGGCATCGGACCCGGTGCTCTGCTTCCCTTGCCCGAGGGTTTAAATGCCAGAATACCCTCTCATTTGTGCTTTGTTTACCTCTGCCCACATAGACTAGATAGACAAAGCTTGGACGGGGAGCGTTTGGGATTAAAGGGTAAAAGACACTCAAAGATTTTAAAGAACACCTCAATTGGCCTTTTCTCCCTTTTGTTACATTTTGCCCAGCAAATGAACTGACATTCTCTTTCAACCACTGAGCCTAAGAAATCTCACAGCTCTCCCTGGGCCATCTGAGAAATGAGCCCAGGGTAGTGCCTCACTCTAGCTAGACTGTTCACATGATGATCACTGATGCGGCTCCCTGCTTTTCTTCTCTACGAATAAAACTAGCCAACTCTTTGTTAGTTAAGCTCTCCTGGTTGACTGAATGCCACAGTAATATTTCCCAAAGGTGTTCGGGGGGGAATTGAAGGGCTCAGAGTAGGAAAAGGCAAATAAAATCAGTGAAGAGTGACAGACAAGTAATCCTGAGTCTGATTGCTTGCCCATATTTAAATGTTGAAATGTAAAATTCTCAATTCTGCCACAATGCAACCACCTCCCTGAGACCCATAAATTCAGAGGCAGTGGATGAAGCTGAAAACCTAGTCACGGTGCAGCTGAAAATGAAAAAGGCCAGGGTAGTTTGTAGTTGTTTGAAATTTCAAATGCCACCTGTCTATTACATTGGGACACAGATTTCACTGTCATTTTAAAAATATATAAATTTGAAGTTAACTTTTATTTAAATTAATCAATGCTGGATAATAAAAGTAACCAGTAACTAGTTACCTAAAATGATATTTTAAAATGCACTACACAATGTGATTATATATTCTGAGAGTTAGTAGGGATCTCAAAATTTATTTAATCTAACCTGCCATCCAATTCTTCTAATTTTGCGGAAAGTTCTTATTCAAACTTGCCTTGAAAATCATTAAGGGTTCATGATCTCTTTTGACTGTCCTTTTAATAGTGGAGAAAATTTACCTGAAAGCTATTAAAGCTGTTAAATGTCATCATTTCTTTAAGATTAGACATATCACTTCTAAACCACATATGTATACAATGTATTAATATGTATTACATGCATACATGTATTAATATGTATTTAATATATGTATACATATGTGGCTTAGAAGTGATATGTATATCACTTCTAAGTGATATATATGTGTATATATTTACATAAGATATATGTATATATATATACAATTTTTGATTATAGAACACAAATAAATAACCTAGGAGTCAATAAAATAATATGACAAACATGCTTATAGTCACCACACAGGATTAACTTACATTAAAAAATTATTATATTTGCTTCAAATTAATTTTAACATAAAAGGGACAATAGAAAAGGTGGAAATTTTCTTTATAATCTTCCCCAACCCATTACCTTTACTTCTTTCTCAGGGGAAGAGACGATCATAAATTTGATGTGTATTATTTTAGTCATGTTTATGTAACTTAACACATTTTGTTAATCCATAGAATACAGTTTTACTTTGTTTTTTATTGTTCATTCTTTCACATGATAGATATTTTGCAGCCATGGTGTGTTCTTGTCTTGGTATTTATCAACGTTGACACATACTGTTCTAGTTTGGGCCTTTCAACTCTTCTATGGTAATTTACTAAGTGATTGTAGACCGCCTTATCTATCCATTTCACAATCAATGCGAACTTAAGTGGTTTCCATTAGGTTTCAAACTAACAATGGTGCTATCAGTGTTCAAGTCTCCCAGACATAAAATTGCTGGCCTCTCAGTTTTATCAGAAATCTTGAAAATCTCTATAAAATGTTTGTAGTAAACTATGTCTCCCCCAGTGGGTTTGAGAGTTCCTGTTATCTCACATTGTCACCAATAATTGACAATTTGTCAATTTTTCAATAGTATGGATGTGGAAAAACATTTCCCTGTTGTTTGCCTGATCAATAGTAAAGTTAGCCTGTTTTTATGTGTTTATTTCCCAAGCCACTTTCTTCTTAGGTGAAATGCTGTTTTACATGCATTGCTCATATCGAGCACTATGATATTTTCTTATTGATTCAAGGAAGTAGTGTGTGCATTTGGATATTTACCCTTTCTCAGAGATAAGCAGTGTAAATAATATCTTGCCATCTGTCACTTGTTTGGAATTTGACTGTAGAAATTTTAGTATTAATTAATTTTACTTTTATGTGGTCAAATTTATTATTCTATTCTTTACGCGCAGTGCTTTCTTTAGAATGTATGTGATTTAAGAAATTATTTTCCTCCAAAATCATGAAGATGATCACATACATGTTGCTTTCTTTACATGTCTTTATTCTGCGGTTTCTAACCTATATTATTTTGAAATGAGGATTTTTCTCTCGTTTTTATATGGACAAAAAAATTTCCCTGAATAATCATCTATATGGTAATCTTTCACATACAGAATTATCACATTACCCTGAGTTTTCTTTTTTTTTTTTTTTTTCAACGTTTTTTTTTTTAATTTATTTTTGGGACAGAGAGAGACATAGCATGAACGGGGGAGGGGCAGAGAGAGAGGGAGACACAGAATCGGAAACAGGCTCCAGGCTCCGAGCCATCAGCCCAGAGCCTGACGCGGGGCTCGAACTCACGGACCGTGAGATCGTGACCTGGCTGAAGTCGGACGCTTAACCGACTGCGCCACCCAGGCGCCCCGACCCTGAGTTTTCTTCTAGGCCTAACATTCTTATTTTCTTCAGCTGCTTGTCCTTATGGAGTTTTCAGCCCTTTTATATTCTATTGCTCTCCTTAGAGTGTGTCCCAGCTCCCTATAGCTGTTCATGAATGTGCAAATAGAACTTTGTAGAAGAAACTACGTTACAATTGATTTATTAAATGTAGATCAGGCTTACTCTTCCTTTGCTTCACATGTTGTATTGCTCTTGATGCAACCAAAATTCCCAAATATTTCATTAGTCATATTACACACTTGAGGCCTTTTGAGCACCTGACGATTAATACCCTTTTGTCCCTTTCTAATGGTCTGCTACTAACAACACTTTCCCCTTCTAATGCTTCTGAAGCATGCTGGAATTTAACATATTAATATGTATTTAATTAATGTTGATTAAACTCCACGTTAAATCATAAACTACGTGGTATCAGTCTGACATGGATTAGCTACATTCTGATTCTGTCAACTCTGTCTCATTGTACAAGTTGTGTATGAGTGTGTGTGCATGTTTAAGAGTGGGAGAGAAAATTATTTTTTTCATTTAGAATTCTAGTTCACTGTCTCACAGTCTGGGAAATGACATGAATTTGGGAATTTTTTTTAATGTTCCAAAGTGTCAGTTAAATGGGGAATATAGTACCTATCTCTCACTATGTTTACATATTAGATTAGATAACATATCTAAAGTCTCAATGCACAGTGTCAGACTGAACATGGAGAATTGTTCAGTGCTACCTTCCTCTGTTCTTATACCATAAGGCATATGAGTATGTGTATGTGTGTGTGAATTAATTGATTTCAATTTGGGAAACAGATGATATTGTTCTTTCACACCCCATTTATTTCTCTTTCTATACCCCAGCTCTCTTCAGAAGTGCCTGGAGATACTCCCAGGTGTTTAGCCTGCTGTGCTAGAGATTTTCCTCTTTCCTCCCCGTGAGAACTGACCTGCCATTGGTTCCATCCCCTCATAGCCCTGCTACATTACTGCTGCCTCATCTATTAAATTAGATCAAAACACCACTAACAGATAATAGCTACAATTACCATTTAATTTGCCAAAGGGTAATGATTACTTAATTACTTCCCCCAGATAACATTTTGAAATCAGAGAGACATAAAAGATTAAAGAAATTTTAGTGTTTGAGGAGATATCTATATCTATATATCTATATCTATATCTATATCTATATCTATGTCTATGTCTATATCTATATCTATCTATATCTGTATCATCTATATCTATATCTACACACATGTTAATATATACAACTGTATATGTGTATATATTAACTTTGTTGAGCTGTGATGAAAGGCTGAAATTTGTTTCAGCCTCTGTTTCTCAAATAAAGCTAATGGACAGTTTCAGTTCTGAATACTTCAGTTTAACATCCCAGTAAAATAAGGAGAAATAGATTTTCTAAGCCTGATTGTAATTTTGACACATTATTCCATGAAAATAGTGCCATAAGTTGTCTGAATAGTTTCAGTCTGTGTACTGGGATTAGTTCTGCATGCTCATTGAACCCCTCCACTGCACCCACCCACCCCACCCCACCCCACCCCACCTCCAAAGAAAAAGGAAATTTTAAAATGCCCAAAGATTGGTAGGATGAGAGAATCAATGAGTGCTTGGGAACTGGTGCCATTTGAATAGCCCCTGTGTCCTCCCTGTTGTCCCTGGGTGAATCTTGGTGTCTTAGGCCTAATTGGCATCTCACCCTCAGGGATTTGTATTGAATGTTTTACTCTGCTGACACATTTGAACAGTGTTGGAACCAATATTTGAAAGGGAGCTTTAATCTCATGAAAGTGATGAAATGCTGTCATCCTTAGACAAAGTGTCTGTCACAAAAGGTTCAGAACAAAACAACAAAGGAGTCAGGTGCTGGTGAGGGGCTGCCTCTTGAGTTTCACTTTGTATTTCTCAGGTGTTCTCATCCTGTCTGAATGCAATAGAGTGTGTGTTTATTTACTTTTTAATATTTGTCCTTCTGATTACACATACTATGTGTATACAAACATGAATACATTTACACATCCTTCATGACAGATGCTGTAAAATATATTTCTAAATTAATTATTAGATCCTTAATCACTCTCAGATCTTGACTTTCTTAGAGGACATGGGATTCTGAAGTTCACTCTCTTGAAATTGAACAAGTGTTTGTCAAGTGACTGTTCTCACTTCAAGATCAATGACTTTATGGATTATGCTTGGCATATTCGTTTGCAGTGTTAGAGTTGATTGTTTAATTGATGGCTACTGTCTTTATTAAAGTCTGTTAATATATCAAAAATGTTTTGGTAGAACTGAGATAAGGATATGTCTCTGTAGATATGTGGCTTCTGCAGTAACCATCAATGATAAATGTCACTTTAGTTTTCAAGGACTCTTTACCTCCTTATACATTTGTAATACTTCTAAAATGCACTAACAGAGTCTTATGAGATGAGTAAAATGAACAGATAATTAAATTATTTTGCCAGAAAACCATCAATGCCAGCCCAGTTGATACATTCACTCATTCATTCCCTCATTAAATACATACTTATTAATAATTAGTGGATCCAAGTGTATTGATATGCATCAATGTTGGTGCAAGAATGTGCAGGTTATAAATCTTAAAATAAGGGAAATGACTCATTGGAACACACACATGTACACACACACACATGCACATATAAACCTACCACAGCTTTATTATAAGCACACTATACAAGCTGAGCTTTGTGCCAAAATTTCCTCTGAGAAGGGAAAACAACTTCTAGGCTGAGGAGATCAAGGAAATCTGCTGGTTAAAATTACATTTAAATTATATCCTGAATCAGAGATCAGGTCCAAGTAGCAGCAATAAGTTTTGAAAACCAAGAATATTTTTATGGCATGTTCAAAGACATAATGTGCGAAAGATCAAGAAAGTTCCAAGGACTAGTAAGCACTTCAATTTCAGAACTATAATTTGGTTGATTTGCAGAAGGGAAAAATATAGGTTGAGTACATATGGGAAAGCTTTGAGCACGAGATTAAAAAGTTCAGACTTCATTTGAAAGAGTGAAGGGAATTCTGAAAGGTTTTGGAGTAGAAGAAACCTGATTCTTAAAAGATCAACTTCATTGCTTTGTGGGAAATTGATTGTGGGAGGGACAATGCAGTGAGGAGAGCGATCAAGTAGACAGCTGCTGAAGTAAGCTGTATGAGAGCTTATAAGTCAAGGTGTTTACCAGGAGTGAGCAGCCTATAAACAGGAGGCATTACACAGGTTATAAAAGAATAATAATGCAGAAGGTAGAATGAAATGTAATCTAAGGGTTCGGGTCTTAGTTATTGTTGAGTCGCACTACCAGCATTTAAATTCTTACTTCACTATTGGTTAGCTGGGGGGCCCTTGGGCAAGTTATTTCTCTCTCTGTTGGAATTTCCTCTTCTATAAAATGGGAAGGATAATAATAGTAACTATACCAAAGATTGTTGTGAGGATAAAATTATAGTATATATAACTAAAAGTTGGTAAAAAAAAAAAAAAAGTTTGTAAAGCTCTTTGAGTAGCTCCTGGTCCATTGCAAGAGAAATAATGGGAATATTGTGATCCGATTCTATTTTGTTAGTCTTCAACATCACCAATGAGCAAGGCCAACTTTGTGGTTAAGGAGAGGAAGCAGCTTTCCACACAGTAGTATTACAGTGTAATTTGCAAGGTACCTTGTAAAATTCCATCCAAAACCTGTTCCACATGAGACGATGGTAGCCAAAATGTTGTGGGCATTTTTTTACACTGGTGTTCCAATGTCTAGCCTTTGCCATAATTATATGAGTGATATACATCGATTCTTTGAGATATTTGGACCATTTGGTAGATTTTATAGATTAGCAAATATACTCAACAGGGCTATATGATTTATCTGAAATCATACATATCAAGAAGTAGTATAGACCTGAACTATTTCTAATCCAGAGGCTCACAAAGTTTGTTCTCTGACTTTTAGCCCTCGTTTCAGAGCTACAGAATTGTTGAGCAATTAGTATAAATCTACTTTATAGCCTGTAACCAGAAGATCTAGGGTCAAGTCCAAGTTCTATTATTCAAATCCTATTAGATAAATCATAATTGGTTAGTAATAGAATAAAAACTATAGAGCAAGCCTCCTGACTCCCCTATAGGGCTCTTTACACTCTATCTCATTTTTAACATGAGTGTTCTTTTTTTCCCCCTATAGACAAATAAAAACTACTAACACACAAGTAACATGCACACACACAAACACACCATATCTGTGTTTACCTACATAAATGCCAGTAGAGTAAAGAGCTAGTTAACTTCATGTGCTTTCTCTTGCTTCCTTATGCTTTAAGAACTCCTGCACATCTTTGAACACAGTATCTTGTTAGAGTTTGCTTTCAAAATAAATTCAAGGAAGACGGCTAAGGCAGAAGATTCTCAGGTAGAGCATTTACATTGTCAAAAAAGTCTAAATCACAGTGTAAATTGGGGGGAAGGAAAACAAGCAGAGCATTGTGCTTCAGGTGATCCTATGGCCAAACTAAAGGCAGAACATATATTCCAGGACTCCCCTGCTATTCAGTCATGTAAATGGCCTGTAGCAAAACTGGAAGAAGCAAACCACTCAACCACGTCAGATTCCAGGGGCCTGTAGAGACACAATCTTGGAGCCTGGCAACCTTTCCACCAACCTTTTACCACCTCGTCATGCCTGTGTTTGAAACAGTAATTAGTACCATCAGAAATGTTCTCAGCCAAGAGATTGCATTCCCCTATTGCTTTAACTTCCTTTGGGGCCTTTGCTGACTGAATGACTAAGTTCTATTTTTATTTTGGGTAGATGACACTTGGGATTTTGTCTCTCTAGGGAAATTCACACAAGAATTTTAGTTTATGTATTAAAACTGCCTGACACAATGTGGGTAATGTCATTGAAATTTTGTTGTTGATTGGTTTAAGACACTAAGCACTTAATCCTTCCTTTCGTCCTTTCTCTCTTCCTCCCTGCTTTGCTTCTTTTTTTCTTTCTCTTTCCTCTTCTTCCTTTTTCTTCCTCCCAATCTTTTCCTTCTCCTCACCCCCTTCTCTTCTTTTCCTATTCTCTCCCTCACTTTCTCCCTCCTTCTCTCTCTCTCCCTCTCTCTCTCTCTCTCTCTCTATAACATTTTTCACAACATTCCTTGGCAATGAGTTTAGGTGGTGACTGTTACAATTACCCAGCATCAGTGATTTGAAATCACTTATAGAGAAGATATTTTATTTGATTAGAGAGAACCTTTTGGTAAACTTACTCTAATAACCTTTATTAATTTTAAATTTATGTGTCATTAATAAAATTCTCAGAAGGTAACTGAGTTTTTAAAATTTAAATCACAGAAAACCCACATGCAGGGTACATATTCCCCTAAAAGTATACTTATGCTATTTACCTCTTTGGCTACAGAGGACCATTTCTCTTCAGCTTTATATGCAGCCCTTTAAAAGTGCTTCCCATGGTATCGACAAGAGGTACAACATTTTTACATTTAAAACAAATGTACAATTAATTTCAAAAGTGGTCCCTATAATTAAATGTTATCTACTCAAAAATAATGGATTTTTAAAATATGTATCATATTTGCATATATATGTATATGGGTACAATTACATGGATATTATGTATATTATATATAAACATTGGTCAAGTATTCATAAATATAAAATGTCTAAAAAGAAAGAATTATGACAACTTGATAAATAATAATATGAGAGATTTTTGAAACAAAGTAATAGGCAATCTATAAAAATATAAACATTTATAAATAGACTAAGGGATAATTATTCCCATAAGTCAGACATGACACTTTAAATAATGTACTTAATCACTAGCAAGGTTAGTGTTGTGCTAAATATTAGAAAATATTTTACAGTAATTGCTTTATCATGTATCAACTACCACTAGCCTTGGGTCAGAAGACAATAGAGGTATATAAAATACTGTTGGCTGGTAATTTGGAGTTTTACAGATAATTAAATAAAATTTCTTCTTTGTTTATGTTTATTTACTTTGAGAGAGAGAGAGAGAAGAAGAAGAAGCAGGGGAGAGGCAGAGAGGGAGAGAGAATCCTAAGCTGACTCAATGGTGTCAGTGTGGGCCTGACATGGGGCTCATTCCTCACAAATCCTGAGATCATGCCCTGAGCCGAAATCAAGAATAGGACACTTAACCAACAGAGCCACCCAGGTACCCCTAAAATTTACTCAAGATTTCTCTGTATCAGAGTTTTCAGACTTGTCTCCATCTGAGCATAAGACTTCCTTGGTGTCAAAGCATCGGAGGATGCTTTGGCCTGGGAGGATCAGTGGCAGTCCTTTCCAGCTTAAAGAGAACCTTGGATTTGGCTTCTTTTATACATTGTAATTTCACATAAGATTTTATTTGAGGGGCACCTGGGTGGCTCAGTTGGTTAAGCGACTGACTCTTGATTTCAGCTCAGGTCATGATCTTGCAGTTTGTGAGTTCAAACCCTGCAAGGGGCTCTGCACTGACAGTATGGCCTCTGCTTGGGACTCTCCCTCTGTCTCTACCCCTCCCTTCTCTCTCTCTCTCTCTCTCTCTCTCTCTCTTTCACTCTTCTTTCTCTCTCTCATAATAAATAAATAAACTTTAGAAAAATATTTTATTTGAAATAATTGTCTCTACTACTAAAACGATGTTGCAAACCAGTGATCGAAATACAAGCTATGTTGACTTTTCCTTAAACTCCTCTAAATGCTTTGTAATTGTGAGTAAAGTCTGAAGCCTTTATTGATGTTCAAGGGCCTCACTTGTTCTCTTCTATGCCTGCATTCCAAGCAACCAACAAATTGCAGTAAAATACCTGCATTTCCCCAGAGTTTACCAAGATTCAATTATTTTAGTATGCTGCTTCCTTCCCTTATACCGAACATGTCTGACTTCTCCTCCTGATCATCATCTTCTCCTCCTCCTCGTCCTTCTCCTCGTCCTCCTTCTTCTTCTTCCTCCTCCTCCTCTTCCCTTCCCCTTCTTCTGCTTCTTCGTCTTCATCTTCATCTTCTTGTCTTCATCTTCTTCATCTTTGTCTTCTTAACAAAAAACAAACACATGACAGAAGTGTACCTTCTTCACAAATGTTTAAGTGTACGCTGTAGTACTGTTTACTATAAGCATGATCTTGTACAGCAGATATCTAGAACTTTTCCTCTTGTATGACTAGAACTCTATAGTACTGAATGGACGTCTCCATTCCCACCATGATTCTACTCTCTGCCTCTGTGAAGTTGACTGGTTAACATCTCATATGAGTGGAATCATGTAGTATTCATCCTTATATGGCTGGCTTACTTCACTTATTACAATGGCCTCCATGTTTATCCAGGTTATAGCATATGACAGGATTGTCTTCATTTTATGCCTGAATAACATCTCCAGGCTTTCTTTTTCTTTTTTTTTTTAAATTCTTTTATTTTTTTAAAGTAAGCTCTACACCCAACATAGGGCTTGACCTCACGACTCTGAGATCAAGATTCACAAACTCTGTCTACTGAGCCTGCCAGATGCCCCTCTTCTAGTTTTTCTTTCTCCTGGTGTTTAAGTATTTATTCAACTTTATTGTGTTTGTTTATTTGCCTCTCTTTCTCCTTTTCTTATTTTAAAGCTTATTCAATTCTGTCTATTGCTCCTAATATAGTGTTTAGCACATATTAGACAATCAATAAATGGTGTCTCATTAAAGAGAACCTTAGGACCATTTTTGGAAGGGAGTGTGAGAATAGGCCAGCTTTCTTAAGTACCTGACAGTCAAATATGTAGTGAAAACTTACTGTGTCTTCACTCAATAAAGGATAATTTATTGGGCAGTTCATGACTGTAAACACCTCTAGAGCAGAAAAAAAAAAAGTTAAAAATAAAGCAATAGGTGAGGCTAAAGTTAAGATCTGTTGTGCTCCAGGTCTCAAGTTGTCCAGTGTTTTCCATCCCAGCTGCACATTAGAATTACTAGTAACTTTCAAACAGCCATGATAATTCTGCTCTCTAGACCGATTTAAACAAGTTAGAGGAGAGGGTGTGGAGACTGAGCACCCATTTTTAAAAACCTCTTCAAATTTTTATTTTTAAACTAAGAGTGAAAACCATGGAAGCAGTGTTAACCAGATATCCAACATCCTCCAAGTACTCTATTCTTGTTTGGGGGCTGTAACAGGCTCCTTGTTACATTCTAAGGACTGATGTGGCATTCCCTGCCTCAGAAAGGTTATAAAAAGAAAGCTACTACTTACCATTGTTGGGATCAATGGCTTAAAGACAAATCTTAGGTATAGAGAGGTGGGATAACATATAGATAGCCAGGGAAACATACTTTTCTCTTGCTATGGGGTAAATATTGCAATATCAGTGATTCAGCAATGGGACACAAATCCAAGTAATCGATGCAAAATTTGTATTTCTGTGATGTTGACCGGAACACACTGGTGGAAGCAATACAAATTTGTTAGAAAATGTGGGATGAATGCAGAGAGAAAAAAATCAAACAAACAAATGTATTGCTTGACAAACATGAACTTATATATCAACATGGAAACAAACATATGACAAAATTTAATAGTAGCAAATATATCTGCATTAACAAATGATATAGCTGCACATAAACAATTATAACTTGAAAACATTAAACATAAAATTAAAATAATAACACAGATTACTTTTCATACTTTTAAATAAGTATTATGCTTATGCTAATACTTTCAAAGAAGTTTAAAAAATAATTTCAAAGTGATTGAATTTAGAAATAACACTCAACAACAAAAATAAATATGGCCTTTAGGTATTGGTAATACAGATATTGGTCTATAGATATTAGATATCGATTTTTGCGTTTCATAGTAAAACATACTATCATTTAAATTAAACAAAATTTTCAGTAGATATTACTGATTTCAGACCGGACAAGATCAAAGGACATTTACTGAATTGATAAACTTACTGAGGAAATCATACAGAAGCCAACACAGAGGATAAAACTAAATGGAAAATATTAGAGAAGGGTTTAGAGATATGAAGAACAGATAGATCAAAAAATCTATCATTTGTCAAATAGGAGTTCAGAAGAATAGAAGGGAAGTAAAAGTAGAAAAACATTACATGAAGAGGATTTTCTAGAAGGGACGATCAGAACTTTGAAATTGAAAAGTCTACCAAATATCTATCAGGATAAAGGAGACAGATCCACATTGAGACTCATAATAGTGAAATATATAACATAAGGAATAAAGAGAAGATATAAAAGCTATCAGGAAGAAGACTGTGCCTATAATGAAATTTAAATTAAAAGCAGACTTCGATGAATAGAAGAATATCCTCAAGTGCTAAGGTTATGTATCTGTCAACCTGAAATTCTAGTTAGCTAACCGATCTTTAAAGAAAATAAAACCTCAAAAAAGGTCATTTTTACACAAAAGCAGGCTAAGTTGTCATACATAAATCTTCACAGTATGAACTAATAATGAATATAAATAAGAAAAAAATGTGCTGAGAGGGAAAATATGACATAAAAGAAATCCTGTATGTACTCAACAACTGAAAAATAAAAATGAAACAGTATATATCATGTAGGTATGTGTGTACATACACACATATCACAATTATATACACATTATGTATACAAATATATAACAATTATTTACAAATATATCAAATTTGAATATATTGTTTGACAATAAGTATTCTATAAGGATAGCATAATCTTTATACCAAACATACCAAAACAAGAGACTTTAATCATTCAAAGTTATAGATTAAATATTAAGAAATTGATGTCTTCAGTGAATAAAAGCTCTCATCATGTATTAGGATCACATAGGATTTTCCCCAGCAATAAAAAAAAAATCCATCATGTTAGCATGTTAAAGGAAAAAAATAAATGTGTCATGATATATGAACAAAACCAGTTAATCAAGTTCAATTCTTGTTTTCAATTAAAAGAAACTCCAAAAAAATAGAAATAGATAGGAACTGTATTAGGTAACCTCATGAAGAGTATTCATTGAAATTCAATAGAAAATGTACTTATAGGGAAAACCTTAGAAGAAATTTTAGTATTATCAGAAAGAAGTGATAGATGCCTGATAGCACCTTCGTTCTTCAACATTGTACTAGAGATAGGAGCTTTGGAAATAACATAAGAAAAACACATTAGATTTAAAATAATTAGAAGCAACATGACAAAGTGTCTATAAAATTTGCATAATCTGAAGATAAACTATCAGAAAGTTTAGTAAATTCAAAAAAGTAAAAGTAGTTTACAGAATTCAAAAACATTCCTATACAGTAGTATATATAATTAGTTAATATAATAGCTAAAATGTTCAGTTTGGGATTGTAGCAAGTATTATAAAATACTCATTGTATGAAAAAATATATAAAACTACTAATAGGTACACTAAAACAAAACATACATAAATATGACAATATAATATTTTCTTTGATAAAGAGGCTTACTATGACAAATTTCTCTCAACTTAATCTGTAAATTGAGTTGTAACATAAAATCTGCAGATTTTCTTCCTTCCTTCCTTCCTTCCTTCCTTCCTTCCTTCTTTCCTTTGTTTCTCTTTTTTTCTTCTTTCTTTTGTTCTTTCTTTCTGTCTTTCTTTCTTTTTACATAATTGAACAAAGCAAACTTAGAATGCAATAGAAGAATAGATGAGTAAAGAGACATAAGACAATTTTGAAGGAACAAAGAACTTGATATTTATTATTTATTGTTATTATTTACTATGTTGTTAGCTGAAGTAAAAACTGATACAGTCAAGTAGAGATTTAAAATATAGCCTGTTGCATACAAATTTAAGATTGTTTGTTCTAACTCTGTGAAGAGTGCGGTGCTATTTTGATAGGGATTGCATCAAACATGTGGATTGCTTTGGGTAGTATCGACATTTTAACAATGTTTGTTCTTCCAATCCAGGAGCAGGCAATATTTTTCCATTTTTTGTGTGTGTCTTCTGTTTCTTTCATAAGCTTGCTATAGTTTTCAGTGTATAGATTTTTCACCTTTTTGGTTAGGTTTATTCCTAGATATTTTATGTTTTTTGGTGCAATTGTAAATGGGATCGATTCCTTGATTTCTCTTTCTCTTTCTCTTTCTCTTTTGTGCTGTGGTGTTATCATTTTCATTGGCTTCCATGTATTTTTAGGCATTGTATAGAAATGCAACTGATTTCTGTGCATTGATTTTATATCCTGTGACTTTGCTGAGTTCATGGATCAATTCTAGAAGTTTTTTGGTGGAATCTTTTGGGTTTTCCATATAGAGCATCATGTCACCTGCAAAGAGTGAAAGTTTGGCTTCCTTGCCAATTTGGATGCATTTTATTCCTTTGTGCTGTCAGATTGCTGAGGCTAGGACTTGCAATACTATGTCGAATAGTAGTGGTGAGAGTGGACATCCCTGTCGTCTTCCTGACCTTAGGGGGAAAGCTCTCAGTTTTTCCCCATTTAGGAAGATACTAGCGGTGGGTTTCCCATATATGGCTTTTATGATCTTGGGGTATAATCCTTCTATCCCTACTTTTTAAAGAGTTTTATCTAAAAAGAATGCTGCATGTTATCAAATGCTTTCTCTTCATCTATTGAGAGGATCATGTGGTTGTTGTCCTTTATTTTATTGATGTGATGTATCATATTGATTGTTTTGCAGATATTGAATCAGCCCTGAATCCCAGGTATAAATCCCACTTGGTTGTGGTGAATAATTCTTTTAATGTATTGCTGGATCCAGTTGGATAATATCTTTTGAGGATTTTTGCATCCATGTTCATTAGGAAAATTGGTCTGTAGTTCTCCTTTTCAGTGGAGTCTTTGTCCGGTTTTGGAATCAAGGTAATTCTGGCTTCACAGAATGAGTTTGGAAGTTTTCCTTCCATTTTTATTTTCTGGAACAGCTTCAAAACAGGTGTTAACTCTTCTTTAAATGTTTTGTAGAATTCCCCTGTAGAGCCATCCACCCCTGAACTCCTGTGTTTTGGGAGATTTTTGATTATTAATTCAATTTCTTTACTGGTTATGGGTTTGTTCAAATTTTCTATTTTTTCTTATTTCAGTTTTGGTAGTTTATATGTTTCTAGGAGTTTGTCCGTTTCTTACAGATTTCTCAATTTATTGGCATATAATTGGTCATAATATTCTCTTATGATTCTTTGTATATCGGCAGTGTTTGTTGTGATGTCTCCTCTTTTTCCTGATTTTATTTATTTGCATCCTTTCCTTTTTCTTTCTAATCAAACTGGCTAGGGGGTTATCAATTTTTTAATTCTTTCAAAGAACCACTCCTGGTTCCATTGATCTGTTCTACTTTTTTTTTTTTTTTTTGATAGCATTGATTTCTGCTCTAATTTTTATTATTTCTCATCTTCTGCTGGTTTGGGCTTATTTTCTCTTCTTTCTCCAGCTCTCTAAGGTGTAGGGTTAGATTGTGTATCTAAGAACTTTTTTCCTTCTTTAGGAAGGTCTAGATTGCTATATACTTCCTTTTATGACTGCCTGTGCTGTGTCCCAGAGGTTTTAGGCTGTGGTGTTATCATTTTCATTAGCTTCCATGTACTTTTTAATTTCCTCTTTAAACTTCTTGCTTAGTCCATTCATTTTTTTCTTATAAATATTTTATTTTATTTTATTTTATTTATTTTTTTACATATAATTTATTGTCAAATTGGTTTCCATACAACACCCAGTGCTCATCCTAACAAGTGCCCTCAGCCCATTCATTCCTTTATAGGATGTTCTTTAGTCTTCAAGTATTTGTTTTCTTTCCAATTTTTTTCTTGTAGTTGATTTCAAGTTTCATGGCATTGTGGTCTGAAAATATGCATGCAATGATCTAGATATTTTTGTACTTGTTGAGAGCTGATTTGTGTCCCAGTATGTGATCTATTCCATGTGCAAGAAAAGACCCTGAATAGCCAAAACAATCCTGAAAAAGAAAACCAAAGCTGGAGGCATCACAAGCCCGAACTTCAAGATGTATTACAAAGCTATAATCATGAAGACAGTATGATACCTGCACAAAACCAGACACTTAGATCAAAGGAACAGAATAGAGAACCCAGAAACGGACCCACAAACATATGGCCAACTAATCTTTGACAAAACAGGAAAGACTGGACTGGTGTTGGGAAAACTGGACAGCAGCATGCAGAAGAATGAACCTGGACCACTTTCTTACACCATACACAAAAATAAACACAAAATGGATGAAAGACCTAAATGTAAGACAAGAAGCCATCAAAATCCTGGAGGAGAAAGCAGTCAAACACCTCTTTGACGTTGGCCATAGCAACCTCTCACTCAACACATCGCTGGAGGCAAGGGAAACAAAAGCAAAAATGAACTATTGGGACCTCCTTAAGATAAAGGGCTTCTGCACAGTGAAGGAAACAATCAACAAAACTAAAAGCCAACCAATGGAATGAGAGAAGATATTTGTAAATGATGTATCAGATAAAGGGTTAGTATCCAAAATCCATAAAGAACATCAAAATCAACACCCAAAAATCAAACAATCCAGTGAAGAAATGGGCAAAAGGCAGCAATAGACACTTTTCCAAAGAAGACATCCAGATGGTTAACAGACACATGAAAAAATGCTCAACATCACTTATCATTATGGAAATACAAATCAAAACCACAATGAGATATCACCTCATACCAGTCAGAATGGCTAAAATTAACAGCTCAGGCAACCAGATGTTGGCAAGGATGCAGAGAAAGAGGATCTCCTTTGCATTGTTGGTGGGAACACAAATGGGTGAAGACACTCTGGAAGACAGTATGGAGGTTCCTCAAAAAGTTAAAAATAGGACTACACTATGACCCAGCAATTGTACTACTAGGTATTTATCCAAGGGATACAGATGTGCTGTTTCGAAGGGGCACATGCACCCCAATGTTTATAGCAGTGCTATCGACAATAGCCAAAGTATGGAAAGAGCCCAGAGGTCCACTGATGGATGAATGTATAAAGAAGATATGTGTATATATATACACACATACATACTGATGGATGAATGTATAAAGAAGATGTGTGTATATATATACACACATACATACACACACAATGGACTATTACTCAGCAATCAAAAAGAATGGAATCTTGCCATTTGCAACAATGTGGATGGAACTAGAGGGTATTGTGCTAAGCGAAATTAGTTGAGAAAGACAATATCATATGACCACTCATATGAAGAATTTAAGATAAAAAACAGATGAACATAAGGGAAAGGAGTCAAAAATAATATAAAAGCAGGGAGGGTACAAAACATAAGAGACTCTTAAATATAGAAAACAAACAGGGTTGCTGAATGGGTTGTGTGTGGGGGGTGGGCTAATAGATAAGGTGTGTTGAGGAAGACACTTGGGATAAGCACTGAGTGTTACACATAGGGGATGAATCACTGGAATCTACTCTCTAAATCATTATTGCACTATAGGCTAACTAACTTGGATGTAAATTTAAAAAAAAGATGGAAATAAAAAGATTCCTACATTCTAGATTTTAAAAAAAGAATAGCATTTTTTGATGAAGTTCAATATATCAATTGTTTGTTTTGTAACTTATGCTTTCTAGGACATATTTAATAAATTTTACCTACTCTAAGATGATGAAAATTTTTAATATGATTTCTTCTTAAATTTTATAGTTTTAGCTTTTATATTTTAATCTGTAATATATTTCATATTATTTTGCAAAAAAATAAATAAAATAAAATAAAATAAAATAAAATATACCCTGTCGTTTCTTGTGTTGTTGATTTTAGCCATTCTGACAGGTGTGAGGTGATATTTCATTGTAGTTTTGATTTGCATTTCCCTGATGATCAGTGAACATCTTTTAATCTGTCTGTTGGCCATCTGTTTGTCTGCTTTGGAAAAATGTCTACTCATGTCTTTTGCACATATTTAATTCAACTACTCATTTTTGGGGTGTTGAGTTTTTATAAGCTCTTTACTTATTTTAGTACTAACCCTTTATCATATATGTTATTTGCAAATATTTTCTCACATTCCATAGGTTGCCTCTTAGTTTTATTGTGTTGGTGAGGGTGTGGAGAAAGGTAAAAACTTTTGCACTATTGGTGGGAATGCAAATGGGTACAACCACCCCGGAAAACCGTATTGAGGTGCCTCAAAAAGTTAAAAATACAAATACCCTACAATCCAGCAATTCCACTACTAGGTCTTTACCCAAAGAATACAAAACTACTAATTCAAAGGGATACATGTACCCCATTGTTGATAGCAGCAATATATACAAGAGCCAAATTATGTAAACAGCCCAAGTGTTCATTGACTCATGAATGGATAAAGAAGAGGTGGTTTGTGTGTGTATGTATACACACACACACACACACACACACACACACAATGGGATATTGCTCTGCCATAAAATGAATGCAATCTTGCCACTTTCAATGTCATGGACAAACTAGAGAGTATTATGCTAAGTGAAATAAGTCAGTCAGAGAAAAACAAATAATATATGATTTTCCTTGTATGTGTAATTTAAGAAACAAACCAAATGAGCAAAGGGAAAGAAAAAGAGAGAGAAAGAAAAGCCAAGAAACAGACTTAACTATAGAGAACAAACTGATGATTGGCAGAAGGGAGATGGGTGGGGGGATGGGTGAAATAGGTGATGGGGATTAAGGAGTATACTTGTGATGAGCACCGGGTGTTGTATGAAAGTGTTGAATTACTATATTGTACAATGGAATCTAATTTTACACTGTATGTTAACTAACTGGAATTGAAATAAAAACAAAAAATAAACCCACAACAATATGAAAACTTGCTATCTGAGAGGTAACAATACATATCATTAGTGAATAATTTTTTTAAATAAAAGTTTCCAGAAGAATTGATTATTCATGTATGTAATTTCAGATTCCTGGATAATAGCATGTGTAAAACGAAAATTCAGATAAATAAATTACCTCATTGTAAAACTGAAAACATCGAATGTTTCAATAAAATATAGCAAAATATCTTCATGATATTTGAGTAACAAATAGTTTTTTAACACAATACCAATTCACTATTAGGCAATGCATTGATGTATCTGATACATTAAATTTTAATTTATGCAATGAGACAGGTTTGGAAAAAATGTTCTCAATGTAGATATTTAAGCTGAATGTAATATCTACTATAGATAAATAGCTTTAGATATCAATATTAAAAGGACAAACAATCAAGTAAGAAAAAGTCCCAGAATACAAACATGTAGGGAAACCAGAAAAATGAATAAAAGACCCTCAAGAGCACTAGTAATTTATGAAATGCAAATTAAAAAAGCAAGATCCTACTTCACACCAAGCAGACTGCCAAAGTTTTAAAAGTAAGTTTATTTATTTATTTTTTTTACATTTTATTATTTTTATTATTTTTTTTTAATGAGTGAAATTTATTGTCAAATTGGTTTCCATACAACACCCAGTGCTCATCCCAAAAGGTGCCCTCCTCAATACCCATCACCCACCCTCCCCTCCCTCCCACCCCCCATCAACCCTCAGTTTGTTCTCAGTTTTTAACAGTCTCTTATGCTTTGGCTCTCTCCCACTCTAACCTCTTTTTTTTTTTTTTCCTTCCCCTCCCCCCATGGGTTTCTGTTAAGTTTCTCAGGATCCACATAAGAGTGAAACCATATGGTATCTGTCTTTCTCTGTATGGCTTATTTCACTTAGCATAACACTCTCCAGTTCCATCCACGTTGCTACAAAGGGCCATATTTCATTCTTTCTCATTGCCACATAGTACTCCATCGTGTATATAATCCACAATTTCTTTATCCATTCATCAGTTGATGGACATTTAGGCTCTTTCCATAATTTGGCTATTGTTGAGAGTGCTGCTATAAACATTGGGGTACAAGTGCCCCTATGCATCAGTACTCCTGTATCCCTTGGGTAAATTCCTAGCAGTGCTATTGCTGGGTCATAGGGTAGGTCTATTTTTAATTTTCTGAGGAACCTCCACACTGCTTTCCAGAGCGGCTGCACCAATTTGCATTCCCACCAACAGTGCAAGAGGGTTCCCATTTCTCCACATCCTCTCCAGCATCTATAGTCTCCTGATTTGTTCATTTTGGCCACTCTGACTGGCGTGAGGTGGTATCTGAGTGTGGTTTTGATTTGTATTTCCCTGATAAGGAGCGATGTTGAACATCTTTTCATGTGCCTGTTGGCCATCCGGATGTCTTCTTTAGAGAAGTGTCTATTCATGTTTTCTGCCCATTTCTTCACTGGGTTATTTGTTTTTCGGGTGTGGAGTTTGGTGAGCTCTTTATAGATTTTGGATACTAGCCCTTTGTCTGATATGTCATTTGCAAATATCTTTTCCCATTCCGTTGGTTGCCTTTTAGTTTTGTTGGTTGTTTCCTTTGCTGTGCAGAAGCTTTTTATCTTCATAAGGTCCCAGTAATTCACTTTTGCTTTTAATTCCCTTGCCTTTGGGGATGTGTCGAGTAAGAGATTGCTACGGCTGAGGTCAGAGAGGTCTTTTCCTGCTTTCTCCTCTAGGGTTTTGATGGTTTCCTGTCTCACATTCAGGTCCTTTATCCATTTTGAGTTTATTTTTGTGAATGGTGTGAGAAAGTGGTCTAGTTTCAACCTTCTGCATGTTGCTGTCCAGTTCTCCCAGCAGCATTTGTTAAAGAGACTGTCTTTTTTCCATTGGATGTTCTTTCCTGCTTTGTCAAAGATTACTTGGCCATATGTTTGTGGGTCTAGTTCTGGGGTTTCTATTCTATTCCATTGGTCTATGTGTCTGTTTTTGTGCCAATACCATGCTGTCTTGGGATTGTGATGCCTCCTGCTTTGGTCTTCTTCTTCAAAATTACTTTGGCTATTCGGGGCCTTTTGTGGTTCCATATGAATTTTAGAATTGCTTGTTCTAGTTTCGAGAAGAATGCTGGTGCAATTTAGATTGGGATTGCATTGAATGTGTAGATAGCTTTGGGTAGTATTGACATTTTGACAATATTTATTCTTCCAATCCATGAGCATGGAACGTCTTTCCATTTCTTTATATCTTCTTCAATTACCTTCATAAGCTTTCTATAGTTTTCAGCATACAGATCTTTTACATCTTTGGTTAGATTTATTCCTAGGTATTTTATGCTTCTGGGTGCAATTGTGAGTGGGATCAGTTTCTTTATTTGTCTTTCTGTTGCTTCATTGTTAGTGTATAAGAATGCAACTGATTTCTGTACATTGATTTTGTATCCTGCAACTTTGCTGAATTCATGTATCAGTTCTAGCAGACTTTTGGTGGAGTCTATCGGATTTTCCATGTATAATATCATGTCATCTGCAAAAAGCGAAAGCTTGACTTCATCTTTGCCAATTTTGATGCCTTTGATTTCCTTTTTGTTGTCTGATTGCTGATGCTAGAACTTCCAGCACTATGTTAAACAACAGCGGTGAGAGTGGGCATCCCTGTCGTGTTCCTGATCTCAGGGAAAAAGCTCTCAGTTTTTCCCCATTGAGGATGATGTTAGCTGTGGGCTTTTCATAAATGGCTTTAATGATCTTTAAATATGTTCCTTCTATCCCGACTTTCTCAAGGGTTTTTATTAAGAAAGAGTGCTGGATTTTGTCAAAGGCCTTTTCTGCATCGATTGACAGGATCATATGGTTCTTCTCTTTTTTTTTGTTAATGTGATGTATCACGTTGATCGATTTGCGAATGTTGAACCAGCCCTGCATCCCAGGAATGAATCCCACTTGATCATGGTGAATAATTCTTTTTATATGCTGTTGAATTCGATTTGCTAGTATCTTATTGAGAATTTTTGCATCCATATTCATCAGGGATGTTGGCCTGTAGTTCTCTTTTTTTACTGGGTCTCTGTCTGGTTTAGGAATCAAAGTAATACTGGCTTCATAGAATGAGTCTGGAAGTTTTCCTTCCCTTTCTATTTCTTGGAATAGCTTGAGAAGGATAGGTATTATCTCTGCTTTAAACGTCTGGTAGAACTCCCCTGGGAAGCCATCTGGTCCTGGACTCTTATTTGTTGGGAGATTTTTGATAACCGATTCAATTTCTTCGCTGGTTATGGGTCTGTTCAAGCTTTCTATATCCTCCTGATTGAGTTTTGGAAGAGTGTGGGTGTTTAGGAATTTGTCCATTTCTTCCAGGTTGTCCAATTTGTTGGCATGTAATTTTTCATAGTATTCCCTGATAATTGTTTGTATCTCTGAGGGATTGGTTGTAATCATTCCATTTTCATTCATGATTTTATCTATTTGGGTCATCTCCCTTTTCTTTTGGAGAAGCCTGGCTAGAGGTTTGTCAATTTTGTTTATTTTTTCAAAAAACCAACTCTTGGTTTCGTTGATCTGCTCTACCGTTTTTTTAGATTCTATATTGTTTATTTCTGCTCTGATCTTTATTATTTCTCTTCTTCTGCTGGGTTTAGGCTGCCTTTGCTGTTCTGCTTCTATTTCCTTTAGGTGTGCTGTTAGATTTTGTATTTGGGATTTTTCTTGTTTCTGGAGATAGGCCTGGATTGCAATGTATTTTCCTCTCAGGACTGCCTTCGCTGCATCCCAAAGCGTTTGGATTGTTGTATTTTCATTTTCATTAGTTTCCATATATTTTTTAATTTCTTCTCTAATTGCCTGGTTGACCCACTCATTCGTTAGTAGGGTGTTCTTTAACCTCCATGCTTTTGGAGGTTTTCCAGACTTTTTCCTGTGGTTGATTTCAAGCTTCATAGCATTGTGGTCTGAAAGTATGCATGGTATAATTTCAATTCTTGTAAACTTATGAAGGGCTGTTTTGTGACCCAGTATATGATCTATCTTGGAGAATGTTCCATGTGCACTCGAGAAGAAAGTATATTCTGTTGCTTTGGGATGCAGAGTTCTAAATATATCTGTCAAGTCCATCTGATCCAATGTATCATTCAGGGCCCTTGTTTCTTTATTGACCGTGTGTCTAGATGATGTATCCATTTCTGTAAGTGGGGTGTTAAAGTCCCCTGCAATGACCACATTCTTATCAATATGGTTGCTTATGTTTGTGAGTAATTGTTTTATATATTTGGGGGCTCCGGTATTCGGCGCATAGACATTTATAATTGTTAGCTCTTCCTGATGGATAGACCCTGTAATTATTACATAATGCCCTTCTTCATCTCGTTACAGCCTTTAATTTAAAGTCTAGTTTGTCTGATATAAGTATGGCTACTCCAGCTTTCTTTTGGCTTCCAGTAGCATGATAAATAGTTCTCCATCCCCTCACTCTCAATCTAAAGGTGTCCTCAGATCTAAAATGAGTCTCTTGTAGACAGCAAATAGATGGGTCTTGTTTTTTTATCCATTCTGATAGCCTATGTCTTTTGGTTGGCGCATTTAATCCATTTACATTCTGTGTTATTATAGAAAGATACGGGTTTAGAGTCATTGTGATGTCTGTATGTTTTATGCTTGTAGTGATGTCTCTGGTACTTTGTCTCACAGGATCCCCCTTAGGATCTCTTGTAGGGCTGGTTTCGTGGTGACAAATTCCTTCAGCTTTTGTTTGTTTGGGAAGACTTTTATCTCTCCTTCTATTCTAAATGACAGACTTGCTGGATAAAGGATTCTCGGCTGCATATTTTTTCTGTTTAGCACACTGAAGATATCCTGCCAATCCTTTCTGGCCTGCCAAGTTTCAAAAGAGAGATCAGTCACGAGTCTTATAGGTCTCCCTTTATATGTGAGGGCACGTTTATCCCTTGCTGCTTTCAGAATTTTCTCTTTATCCTTGTATTTTGCCAGTTTCACTATGATATGTCGTGCAGAAGATCGATTCAAGTTACGTCTGAAGGGAGTT
>NW_026057579.1:12084706-12120988 GCF_023721935.1 Panthera uncia
TCTGCGCTTGGCTCCGGAGACTCCGTTCTGCTAATCCTCTGGCGGTTTTCTGGGTTCTTTAGGCAGGTGTAGGTGGAATCTAAGTGATCGGCAGGATGCGCGGTGAGCCCCGCGTCCTCCTACGCCGCCATCTTCCCTCTCTCTCCCCTAAAAGTAAAGTAAGTTTAGAAGTATCTGCCTAGACTAACTGTAGACAAACATGTGGATAAGGAAAAATGCCATTTAAGGGAGTATATATAATCACAGTAGAGTTCAATTTGGTACTATAAATGAAATTTAAATATGTGTATTGACCATGACTGATTTGTTTCCCTACTAGTTAAATGCACTAGATGAGCTCTTCTAAAGCATTGTTGTATAGAAGAATGACACGAAGAGCATTTTAAAACAAAACTCCAGGATTCCACTTATGTAGATTCTGATTTAGGAAATTTGAGTTTAATCTGATATTCACTACTAAGAGGCTCTCAGATGAGGCTAACAGTGCAGGTACAAGTCCAGAGTACAGCCCAGTAGTTTATGTTTAAGAAACTTTGCAGATAGATTGTCCATGTGCAGGATGAAATTTGAGAAACACAGTTCTAGAGAAAGCTTTGCACAGTCATACAGAGATAGGTTCAAGGATGTTCTCTGCAGCACTAAGTTTATTTGAAATAAGAGCCCATCAGTTAACATATGGATGAAGTAAACTGTATCACAATAAAAAAACAAAATACTATAAGGCAGTTGAAATGAATGAAATAGGATCACATGTAAAAGAACAAATAAATGCATCTCAAAAACTTAATATAGGATTAAATAAAAAGGATTGATATAATTTTTCATTCATTTGTGTTATTTTTGTTTAAAAACCCACATATAAAACTCCCCTTTTTTATGCAAACATATAAAAAAATATATATGTATAGAAACTGTATACCCTTTTTTTTAAATATGAAATTTATTGTCAAATTGGTTTCCATACAACACTCAGTGCTCATCCCAAAAGGCGCCCTCCTCAATACCCATCACCCACCCTCCCCTCCCTCCCACCCCCCATCAACCCTCAGTTTGTTCTCAGTTTTTAACAGTCTCTTATGCTTTGGTTCTCTCCCACTCTAGCCTCTTTTTTTTTTCCTTCCCCTCCCCCATGGGTTTCTGTTAAGTTTCTCAGGATCCACATAAGAGTGAAAACATATGGCATCTGTCATTCTCTGTATGGCTTATTTCCCTTAGCATCACACTCTCCAGTTCCATCCATGTTGCTACAAAGGGCCATATTTCATTCTTTCTCATTGCCACGTAGTACTCCATTGTGTATATAAACCACAATTTCTTTATCCATTCGTCAGTTGATGGACATTTAGGCTCTTTCCAAAATTTGGCTATTGTTGAGAGTGCTGCTATAAACATTGGGGTACAAGTGCCCCTGTGTATCAGCACTCCTGTATCCCTTGGGTAAATTCCTAGCAGTGCTATTGCTGGGTCATAGGGTAGGTCTGTTTTTAATTTTTTGAGGAACTTCCACACTGTTTTCCAGAGCGGCTGCACCAGTTTGCATTCCCACCAACAGTGCAAGAGGGTTCCCATTTCTCGACATCCTCTCCATCATCTATAGTCTCCTGATTTGTTCATTTTAGCCACTCTGACTGGTGTGAGGTGACATCTGAGTGTGGTTTTGATTTGTATTTCCCTGATGAGGAGTGACATTGAGCATCTTCTCATGTGCCTGTTGGCCATGTGGATGTCTTCTTTAGAGAAGTGTCTATTCATGTTTTCTGCACATTTCTTCACTGGGTTATTTGTTTTTTGGGTGTGGAGTTTGGTGAGCTCTTTATAGATTTTGGATACTAGCCCTTTGTCTGATATGTCATTTGCAAATATCTTTTCCCATTCCGTTGGTTGCCTTTTAATTTTGTTGACTGAAACTTTATACTCTTAACGAAGGATACTGGCTACTTTTGTTAAAGAATTAAGGAAAGCTACTCTTAGGGATTTTGGACTTTGTCTGTAATGTTATATTTCTTTTAAGAGCAAACAAGCCAAAATATGCAATATTATAATGCCAAAATATTCAGGTTTGTAAAAGGAAATATTGGGGTTTGTGAGTGTAAATTACATTGTTTTCTTTATATGTGAATGTTTAAATTATTTCAAAATAAAAGAAATAAAAGAAGAGACATAAAAAGTCCATTCCTGGGGCGCCTGGGTGGCGCAGTCGGTTAAGCGTCCGACTTCAGCCAGGTCACGATCTTGCGGTCCGTGAGTTCGAGCCCCGCGTCAGGCTCTGGGCTGATGGCTCGGAGCCTGGAGCCTGTTTCCGATTCTGTGTTTCCCTCTCTCTCTGCCCCTCCCCCATTCATGCTCTGTCTCTCTCTGTCCCAAAAATAAATTAAAAATGTTGAAAAAAAAAAATTTAAAAAAAAAATAAAAAAATAAAAAAAAAAAAAAAGTCCATTCCTGGGGCGCCTGGGTGGCTCAGTCGGTTAAGCGTCCGACTTCGGCTCAGGTCGTGATCTCGCGGTCCGTGAGTTCGAGCCCCGCGTCGGGCTCTGTGCTGACAGCTCAGAGCCTGGAGCCTGTTTCGGATTCTGTGTCTCCCTCTCTCTCTGACCCTCCCCCATTCGTGCTCTGTCTCTCTCTGTCTCAAAAATAAATAAACGTTAAAAAAAAATTTAAAAAAAAGTCCATTCCTAAAAAAAAAAGAATAAAAAGGAAAACAATTTAAGGATCAGATAAAATTTTACAGAGTCATGGATAGAGAATTCATGGTCTATAACTCTGAAGCTTCACCTAGACTCATGCTTTCTTCTGGGCATTCCTTATTTATTTTGATGATAGAACAGGTTACCTCAAGTTACAGACCTTCCCCTCCCAATGCACGGGTTCCATGAAATACTCACATGTACTTTGTGTCTCCTTATACCAAAGGCTTTTAAAAGAAATGTTTCCTGATTGTGCCCCTTGACAGCGAAGGTGACGATTAACAAAATATGGAAAACTGAACCAGAAACTGAAAGAGGAACATAAGTGATGGCAGCCTTTATAAGAAACACATTTCTGGTCCTCATAGTGAATAATACAGCTTTTCAAATGGTTAAAAAAAGGGGGGGGGCATGTTAGACAAGACACATCAACAGAGCTTAGCTATTATAAATAGACCTCTTGCTAAATTTGTTTTCCATTGAATTGTATCAAGATCAATGAAAATAATCTAGAATCATAGCTGATGGAGTGTAGTAATACGCAAAGCAAATAAATTTTTAGTCTTGATATTTGGTTTGAAACTCTGCCATGTATTATACGGACAATATGTATATATCTGAACCTTAAATTCTTTATCTTTACAAGGAAAATAAAAGTTACTCTTAAGTATAGCAGTGATAATTAGGGCTCTTACGTGCAGCACATTTTGTATATGATAAAGTCAAGTACTGAAATTGTGGAGTAAAAATTTGAAACTTCATGGAAACAAAATATGCACTTCAGAGAGAAAACTTGATTAATATCCCAACTAATTCTGTTGTGTTTTTATCATTTTGTATTTTTATAAGTATTCACCAATAAATGAATTATATGACTACCTAAATCCTATCCCATGTTAGTCGAGCCTAGATCCATAAATAGTATACTTATCCTCTAAGTGGCTAATGATTATTTAAAGTTTAAAGGAAATTTTTTCAAGGATTCAGTAATTTCAGGGATTGCTACAGCTCACATATTGTTTATGGGGTCAAACCAAAGAGATTATTTTGCATAGATGTTATTAACACACTAAGGGAAAAATTTTATCTCTGCATATGAGCAGATAATTATTAAACATATAATTAACACTAACGATACTTTACAGCAGAAAAAGAGGGAAATAAAATCATCATTCAGGGAACTATTTTCATTATAATGTTCACAAAAAGAATAAAATGGATATCTAGAACACTAAATGAATTGAGTATTTTAGAATTCTTAAAGCTCCTATTTGGTTCTTTCTTGAGGAATATTAATAAAGCATTCAAGGATAGTCAATGGATTAAATTCTCTGGAAATCAGTTATCAGCACAAATAGTTGATTATTTTGAATAAAATTTTAATTTCTAGCGAACTTCGGGTCCAAATGATTATTCTACATACATTCAAATCATAGCCTTTCCATATACATTATCCATGGTAATTTATAACTTTATTCCTACAAACAAACTCATTTATCTTTTCTGTTCACATTATCTTATCATGTTCAACTTAATTATTGGAAACATTCTTAGTCAGTTTACCCAACTACCCCAATCTTTATCTTGTGTAATTTTCAAACTTTCATCTTCCTGCTCTTCTCTCCCAATTGAACACTTTTTTACTTTTCAAGGTCCTTTCCAGACGTTAGTCACAGTCTTTTCCAAGTCTTTTATACAGAGTTACCTGCTTTATGTTTTTGTGTTCATAGACACTTTCACTATAGCTGTAGTCATGTTTCAACATTTGCAACAGATTGCATTTTTCTTCTCCTCTGGCTTTTTCACTCTGGTGTTTGACTGAAGGTCAGAGACTCGCGATGGTTTATTATTCAACTCTCCCAGACATCCAAGTCTAACAAAATACCAGGGATACTATAGTTACTCCAAACTGAATGTTGGATAGATCCCAGTATTTCCTTAAGAGAATTGAGGCTCTGTTGTGGGACTTGGAGAAACTTTTCTCTACAGCCAGCATCTGGAGCTCAGAGAAACAGCATCTGCCCCTGTCTCCAAAGGCAGCCATGTTGACCACCAGTTAAGCCCTGTCTCTGATCTGATTTCTGGCCTTCCCAGTCTAAATCTTAGGCACACTCCTTGAATTGGCAGACTTCTAGGAATGTTTTCCCATAAAAAAACTGCCATCTCTTACTGATCCTGTCTCAGCAAAATCTGACTTAACTAGTCATTAGGCTGGAATAGATTCACTTAGGGATGTGTTTACCATTGGCACTAGTTTAAAGAGAGTTGTTTCAATAGCATGGGCTTTATCGCATGTACTATTTTATTTGTATCTTACTTTTATTGATTCATGTTTTTTTTTTTTTTTTAATGACTCTAGGGGGTCCTGGGTGGCTCAGTCGGTTAAGCGTCTGACTTCAGCTCGGGTCATTATCTCATGGCTCGTGAGTTCGAGCCTCGCGTTGGGCTCTGTGCTGACAGCTCAGAGTCTGGAGCCTCTTTCAGATTCTGTGTCTCCCTCTCTCTGTCCATCCCCTGCTTGCTCTCTCTCTCAAAAATACATAAACATTATTTTGTTAATGACCCTAGGTTCACTTGTTATCTTTACCACTGACATTGTGACAGTTACCTTGCTTGGAGAAAAAATTATAAGAATAATATCTTCATTATTAATAGCTACCATGGTGAGGCTCAGTAAAGTATCATCAGGATCTTAGTGGTATTTTGATAGTCCCTCTTATCAAAGACAGAGAAAAACTAAATCATAGAAGGGAATATGAAAGAAAACACCTTTTATTTCACTGCTTTCATTCCCAGCCATCTTGGTTGTGGGTCTTTAGGCTGTTTATCTTTCTAGACTGAAGAAGCTGGATGTACATTTTGCTATTTTTTTCCTTAAACTAATAAAATCCATTATCTACTAGAATTATATGGAGAAATACATTTACATTTCCTGCCTTGAATATAAATTATAGAGAAGATGTTTATTTGATATAATTATTGTTTTAGTGCTTCTGGCATTTCCTTTATTTTCTAAATGAAAATATTTTCTCTCACAATAAAAACACATGCCATTTTGAAATATTTTTGGAAAAGTTGTAGGACACATGTTCAACATGACTTTGTAATATCTATAACTTATTTCATAAAATTCGGCATCAATGGATAATAAAATACTTGTATTTAAACGATGGCCTTATAGGAAACAAATTAGGAGAAGTCAATTTTTAGGCTCAGTCATTAAGTAGGAATTTTTCATTTTTTTCCTTCTCTATTCCTTTATTTAATTTTTTTTTCTATAGAAGTTTACTTGTGAAAAAGAATATGAAGCTCTGTCAAATGTTTTGTGTTGTTTTCTTTTTTCCAACTGCCCTTTATTTTTAATCCCTTTCTCATCTTTTTTTAATTATTCTCTATTTACTTTCTTCTTTATTCTCTTGCACTTCACCTGACTATTTTTCCTCTTTTGTACTACAGAGTCTGAACCACTAGTCAGACTCTTTGAAGACTAGATTCTTCCAGTGGTTTTTCTCTGATCTTCCCCCCATTATCCAAAGTCAAGGGTCATTAACACCTTATTTTTCTTTCTCAAATATGAAAATAACTTTGCATGTAACTAAATAATAGAGTTTTTCATGAAATCAACTTAAAAATTATGTTCATGTACTATACATATTCATATACATAAATGTTATAGTTCTAAGAGATGTGTACTATAAGCAATCTAATTAAACAAGGGCACCTGGGTAGCTCAGTCATTGAAGTGTCCAACTCTTGATTTCGTCTTAGGTCACAACCTCTGGATTCGTGAGATCCAGCCCCACGTCAGGCTCCATGCTGAGAGTGCGGTGCCTGCTTGGGATTCTCTCTCTCCTCTCTGCCCCTCTCCTGCTCCTGCTCTCTCTCTCTCTCAAAATAAATAAATATAACTTAAAAAATAATTAAAATATATCCATATTCCCTGAGGAATATATTCATTACTTTTTAAGTTGGAAAATATGAAGAAATTAAAATACCCATAACTATTTTTACGACCTAGGGTATATCCATCTATATCTATCCATCTATATATTTCTAATATGCCCGTATCTGTATCTATATATAATTTTTATCTATACATAGAGAAAATGAGGTATTGTGTGTATTTATACATATAAATATTATGTTTAGGTGTTTTTGTCTACATTGTTAAGGTACAATAATTGATACATTTCTTTTTTTTCCATAAAAGAGAATTTAAGCATCTCTATGCCTCCACCTACTCAGCTAGCCAGAAAGAAAATCTAAATTATTTTCCATGCTCTCTTTCTTCACAGTGGGATCGTATTAAAATCTCAGCATTACAGGAAAACATAAGACAAAATGAAATAAGCAAATCATGCTGGAAGAGCTAGATCTTAGTCCATGGAAGTTGCCATTATTGTTATAATTTCTTCTGCTATATGTATTTGTCAAGAGATATTCAATGTTCCTCTCAAGTCACTTCTTTCCCATGATTGCACATTCAGTCTAGAAGCATCCTTTCCATTCATTCATGCACTTTTACCTCCATAGTATAGCAATGAATAAGGCAGTAAAAATATTGTCTTTATAGAAACTTATATTCTATTGGGAAAGTTGGGGAGAAGGACAAGTAAATATGAGAAATAGACTTATATCACTACAAGTACTGCAAAACAGGCACCGGGGTAGAGGGTTAAGAATAACCACTTAGCTATAGTGGTCAGAGGAAAAGCTTCCAGAAAACGTCATATCAAGGTAAGGTTTGGGTGATGAGAAAGGAAACTTAAACGTGTTTGTGACCCTGATATGAACTTGCCATGATGAAAGAGGTAGCAGGACTCATTGGATACATACAACATGCAGTTTCATTTTTGCCTTTTTTCCATTTTGTATGTTTATTCTGTTGTGTTAGGTCTCATTTTGCCACTGAGTGAAAACGCAGATGGGCCCATGACCTTCCTGTCCCTTTTAGGAAATTCTACCATTCTTCTAATTCACCAGTCAGTAATTATCAGTGTCCTGTCCAAAATATGCGTCTCTATTCACAGATAACACTTAGGGTTGCTAGGGCTAGTTACAGCTATCCAGGTGTTCCTGTAATTTCTTCTTGGATAAGGATGTAGGTTCTTCTAATCTCCTTCTTGCTCTTTTTATTTCTTCTCTTCCTTCACATTGCTAACCAAAGTGTGATCCTACCACTATCTTCAGTGAGAGGAAAGAAAAAGGGTAAATGGGATATGAGGTTCACCCTGCCTGGGAATTTCTGTAGTTGGATTTGTCCTTTCTAGGGCAGACAGGTATTTAAAGTTGAGCCTTTCTCTTGAGGGTGGTTTCCATGAGTGCTTCATAAAACTTGCCCCATAGCATCTGTGTTTTCTGTGATGCTGAGTATTTTATTTATAACTCTGTTACTCAATTCCTTGCACTTTCCTTGGTTTTATTTTTCCATTTTCTCAGATTTTCTGGTGGACCACAAATACCCTTAGAGTTGGTCTTTTGGATCAGGATAGTAAATGATTTCTGGTGGTCTCTTTTTCTGGCGTGTGCTGCTTCTGTTCTGTGGAACACACAGGTCTCCTGCCACCAGAAATGTAACTATCTCCTAATACAACAGAATTTCTCTCTCTCCTTCTCCTCTGCCAGCTCAGATTCATTGCCATACATTTATATATTCACACGTTTAGATTCCTCAGGTCCATGCCAAACGCTAGTCTACTGTCCTCATATATCTCTAGGGGATATATGTCAAGTTCATCGAAGGGCTTCCACAAGGCTATTCTCATATGCTTGAGGTTAGCACAAGACAACCCATCCTTCTCTTTTAGAAAAGAAAAAACATGTAGGATAACACATTGACTACAGACATTATTGGTCTGAAGTTTTTCATGATAAAAGAGATTCCTTTTTAAGTACCTACTTCGATTAAAGAAAATGTAGAGAAATGGGTTATTAGGCATGAGATAATTGTCAGGAGCACATTTCAGTCTTTCCCACTCCTCCCCATTCCTCCTTCTTCAAGGTACCCCTTAAATAAAGAGCCACCTTGAGAAAGACAAATTGAAAGGGCAGGACATCGTTTATCAGGAGAGAGCATTTCTGCCTAATGGCCCCTTGAGTAAAGTGTTTCTTTAAGACATCACAGCTTGTGTGAAGGCAGATTTAAAGGCCAGGGCATCAATTAGAAATCCAGTCTTGCTGCCTAATCGCTGTTTGTACAGCTTCTTTTAGCAAGATAAAAATACCATCAAAATGGAAAATGAGACTTGCCAAACAATTTCAGCACTTCCCTTAGGCCACAAATGTTCAGGACTGTCAGATACAGCATTTCTGAGGTCTTGGTAAAGTTGGGAAAGATTTCATGATATTTTATGTAGTTTGTCGCTATCTACAATGCTGTTTTAAAGAAACAGACATTTACGATGAGCAGTTCAGGACTGCAACACTGACAAGTTTCAAAATCAAAGTGACAAACTTGAAACCTGTGAAGATTTCTATGTTTAGACGGCATGGACACTAAGAATAAAAGGAAAATCAAAATATGGACTTAATACAAATTAAAATGTACTTCTTCCGAAAACGTGCCATTAAAGATTATAAAAATAAGCCACAGGCTGAGAGAAAATATTTGCACTGCATGTATCTGTTAAAGGACCTGTCTCCTACTTTGTTAAAATTTTACCTCAAATAAAATAAAATTGACTTAATACATACATACATACACACACACACACACACACACACACACACGGAGATAGAGAGAGAGAGACAGAGAGACAGAGAGACAGAGAGACAGAGAGAGATGCCTTAGTTGAATGTATGAAGTACTCTTTGTGCAAACTCAGACATGAGTACCTTCAGCTCCTGCCATCGTCCTAATGCCATCTAATTAGTAGCTATGATAAAGGTGGCTTACCTCCAAAATGACAATAACCTATGACATAGGGTCAAGGAAGCTAACAAAAATGTAATTGGAATCTCAAAAAGAGAGAGTAAGAGAATGGCATAAGAAATGCAATCAAATAAATATTGACTGAAAATTTTGTAAATGTAATAAAACCAACAGACACAAGAAGTTCAGTAAACTCCAAACCATATAGATGTAAGGAAGGCCATACAGAGGTACATTGTTCATTACAATCTTACCTCTTGATAAATGTTATATTTGCCTTCTTACCTGTACACCTGTACACCCCTCTCCCTAGGGGAGAAAGATTAGATGGGGAGAAATCTGCAACTTGCTCTTTTTAACTTAGAGAAGAGTATATAATACAGAATTATAAAACAAACCTTAAAGTTGAATGTTTAATAATTGAAAAAATGTGTGTTTCATAATTTTTAATTCTCCATGTATCATGAAAGTACTGATATATTCAAAACTGTAATCTAGAGTTGGATTTCTCTAGAAATATAATGATAAATTTGGGCTTAGGTAAAGTAGGAAAATATGGCATATATAACTTTCATTTTTAACATGTCTTTAAACATAATTTTGCTAGCGATTTCTCTGCATGATTTAATTTTCAATGTAACATAGTCACTGTAATTTTAGTGCTTTAAAAACAATACAATAATCGAGTTTTATAGCTCATTCAAAAAAAATAAATTAGAGTATTTACTAGTATAATGATAAAAACACAAATATCATTTTGAGATCTAAGTTGAAATGTAAAATGAGATGCTCAATTTAACCAAAATAATTCACCTAGAAGGCACAGCATCAAAGTTGTGATTAGATCTGATAAGCAAATATAATATGTATCTCCAAACAGCCAAAAGCAATAACATTCAAGAGCATTTAATGTACCAATACTAATTTTGCTTCTCAGAGTAGTATTATAAATTACCTTCAGGATAACTTACAATACTAAGCACAACGTAAATAAAATATATGTTGTGTCCAAAATGAAAATCCAATGGGATCTCAGAAACCATTCAAAATTATCTCATCAAGAAGAATTTTAAAGCTAACAGGACAAAAACTCAAGGGTCAGTAATTGGGTAGGGAAAAAAAATGAAGATATAAAGGTGAATAGAAATTAAATTCCTTAAAGATTGTTGAGCGTCAATATAACAAACTAAACCCATAGCTATAGAATGGGGACAATTGTGAAAAACGTGTGCTATCTGAAAACAAGTGGAAATAAAAGAAAGTAGATGAGAAGCAAAAACTTTTGTTACCGCATAGCACGAAGGGAATCACAAGAGCGTGTCCTTTTCACTTGAATCACCAATACTTGCCAGATAAGTAACAAAATCAGAGATTTAAAAAAAATCGTAGAGTTGAGGTTACAAAGAAATCTAAATTGGCTAAATTATAGAATATAATAATAATCCTAGCCTGGAGAAAAAAAGAACCATGATTTCTTCCATCTTTGTCAGTGCTGTTAAGAAAAATCTTCTCAAAATAGAAATCATGACAAACATCTAATGACTTTGTAAGAGTTCTGTGTGGGTTAGCATGATGGATTAGTATTCTAAACACCACCAGAGAAAGAAGCAGTTTTTATCTTCTTGCCAAATTTTCTTATAGACCTTCTCAACATGCATAACATAGTATGATGGAGACTAGATACATAGTAAAAGTGAGAGTTTGCTGTCGGGCAAAATGGACTTTCCCCAGTGAGAATGAAAAGCCTTCTTAAGATGGAATTCAGGGCAAAAGAGCTCAGAGATATATTTCTGAGACCCTCCAGGCCTACTCAATGAACTGCAACAACCCTTGAAGCTAAAGTAAGGCAAAAAGGAAGAAAGTCATTTCTTTACGTACAGGAAGTCATGACTGGGATGAGAAAGTAGAAAGAAATTAGCAGAAATTCAGAAAACTGGCAGAAAAGTAGAAAAAAAAATGGAGAGAAATCCCCCACAGTTTGGAACATTAAGGACTAATTTGCTAATTAAAAAAAAAAAGTCTCCAGAATGTTGGTCATGATTATATCTCAAGATCTACTAAAAGAAATGTCACAATTCTGCCTTCAGAATATTTGAACTTAAGAGTGAAATGAATCCCAACTAAATATACCACAAAATCAAGACTCATCTCAGGTGCAGACTAGATTGATAGCACTCTACACGTGTAACCTTACAGAGAAGATGCTTAGAATGGGTAAATATTATTTACTCCAGTCTCTGTACTTTTTTTTTTTTTTACAATATCTAGCATATGATAAAAAATTTACAAGATATTTAATGGAGCATGAAAATATGTCCCATGGTCAAGAAAGAGGAGAATTAATGGAGACAGATGCAGAATTGGCACAAATTGTAATTATCAGACAGGGGCTTTAAAGTAATTCTGGTAACTATATTATAATAGTGCCAAGATCGCTAGTGGGTGCCTGAAATGGTGGTTAGTGCCAAACCCTATACATACTGTTTTGCCCATATATACATACCTATGATAAAGTTTAATTTGTAAATTAGGCACAGTAAGAGATTAACAATAACTAATGATAAAATAGGACAATTACAACAAGGTATTATCCTAAATTAGGCACAGTAAGAGATTAACAATAACTAATGATAAAATAGGACAATTACAACAAGGTATTATCCTAACGGCTGTGTGAATGTATTCACTCTCAAAATACATTATTATACTGTACCCACCCTTCTTGTAACGATGTGAGCTGAACCCTCCTTGTAATGATGTGAGATGAAAATATGCCTGTTTAATGAGATGAAGTGAGGTGAGGTGAATGATGGAAGCATTGTTGACTAGCACTTGGCTACTAGTGACGTATCGTCAGGAGGATCATCTGCTTCTGGAGAGGGAGGACCCCTGTGAAGGATCTATTATAAAAGGGGAAGATATTAATGAACTTACAAAAATCAGTAGAGATACAGAAGTTTTAAAAAACATTGAACAAAATTGAAACGCTAGAAAAAAATATGATATAAAAATAAAGTTCTCACTTGAGGGACTCGGTAAAAGAGTACATCCTACATGAAAAGAAAATGAGTAAGCCTGAAGGAAAACTGACACAGGAAGAGAAGAGTGAAAAATGAACAGAATCTTCAAGGTTTATGAGATAATATCAAACGCCCTAATATATGCACAGTTGAATGTTTAAAAAAAGAAGAGAAGAATAATGGGACAGAAGAAATATTTGAAGAGATTCAGGCTAGGGGGTAGGTGGATCAGTAAACCTTGGCAGAGCACTTCTTAAAAACAGTGAGGATGGGGGAATACATCATACACAACATAAGGTAAGAAGTATGGCTGATTTCTTATGTGAAACAATGGAGGCAAAAGATTATGGAATGATAGATTACAGTGCTGAAAGAAAAAGTAAACTGGCAACCTAGATTTCTGGATACAGAAAAATTATCCTTCAAAAGAGAAAGCAAAGTAAAAGCATTTTCAGCCAGCCAATTGTTTAGAGAATTTATGTGCACCAGACTTCACTATAGGAAATTCCAAAAGAAATTCTTCAAGCTAAAGGTATGTATGATGAAACCCATAACTGCAGAGATGAATGAAGAACAACAGAAAGTAGAACTATATGTTTAGATATATAAGATATATCATTGTTCCTAGCAGTGTACTAGTATTTTAAATGTAGACAAATGGATAAATTTTGCTGGAGCAACAAAACATCCATATAAGAAAAAAAATAAAACTTCCCTCATCTTTCACTTTATATACCAAAGGGTTGGACCATAGACCTGGATATAGTAGAAATATACAAATTAGAAAATAAGGAAAATATCTTAGTGACTTTGGAATAAAGAAAGATTTCTTGGAACTAGTAACTCTACGGTGCTTGGTGGCTCAGTCACTTAAGTGTCCAACTTGGTTTCAGCTCAGATCATGATCACATGGTTCATGACATGGAATCCCGCTTCGGGCCCTGTGCTGTAAGCACAGAGCCTGCTTGGGATTCTCTCTCTAGCTCTCTCTGCTTCTCTCCCACTTGCATGCACGAGCTCTCTCTCAAAATAAACATTAGCAGCACTATCAATGATAGCCAAAGTATGGGAAGAGGCCAAATGTCCATCGATGGATGGATGAGTAAAGATGTGGTGTGTGTATACACACACACACACACACACACACACACACACAGCGGAGTATTACTTGGCAATCAAAAAGAATGAAATCTTGCCATTTGCAACTACGCAGATGGAACTAGAGGGTATTGTGCTAAGCGAAATTAGTCAGTAGAGAAAGAAAAATATCATATGACTACACTCATATGAGGACCTTAAGACACAAAACAGATGAACATAAGGGAAGGGAAGCAAAAATAATATAAAAACAGGGAAGGGGACAAAACATAAGAGACTCTTAAATATGGGGAACAAATAGAGGGTTAATGGATGGGTTGTGGGGTAAATGGGTAAGGGGAATTAAGGAATCTATTCCTGAAATCATTGTTGCAATATATGCTAACTAACTTGTATGTAAATTAAAAAAAAATTAGTTAAATAAAAAATAAAGAAATAAACATAAAAAAGAACTAGTAACTTTAAATATAGAAATAAATAAATTTTAACTTCAAAAAAAGCACAAATTAAGTAAGTAGAAACGTTATACAATGGAAAACAATTCACAGCACATGAATACACAATTCAATTCAGAATACAAATGATTTGTATCCAAAGTATGTAAAGGACATCCACTAATCTATGGTAAAAGCCAAAAAATACTATAAACATGGGGAAAAGATATGCTTAATTTGTTTGTCATTGAGGAAATGCATTTTAAAACCATAATGTGTTACCGACTTGCACACAATAGAATGGTTAAAATAAAAGAGACCGAACACACCACACCCTGGTGAAATGTGAAGCCAGCAAATCACTCACACATTGCCAGGGGGAGTGTGAGATGATATGAACACTTTTAACAATTATTTGCCAGTTTCCTTTAATTTTAAGTAAATATTGACTTACAATATGGACTTCCTACTCCTACCTGTCTATGCTGGTTATGTCTGTAATAAGACCCTCGTATCGACACATTCAAAGCAAATATACTCATAAACTAAACCTAGAATCTTAGCCATGAATACTACTACGGCAATAAAAATTTCACAAAAAGAATGAATACATGCAGTGATCTGTATTAATGACTCACAAAAAAAAAAAAAAAAAAAAGATCACATTGCCTAATGAAGCCAAGCACAAATGAGTACACAGCATAGGTGTTTGTTTGTTTGTTTTCTACCACCTATATGTAATGGGGAATCTAGCAGGTGGGGATGAAGGGGAACACTCTGAAATGAGGGAATAATCAGTCTTGAACAGGGTGATGGGTATCTGTATATAACCATTTATCAAAACTCATTGAATTTTACAATTTAAACTATGGACATTTTGGTATCTGAGAAAAAATATGGGGGTATTTTGAATAATTATAATAATAATAATGCTAAAGGGATTTTAAGGGCTGTTTTGGAAAAGTCAGCTCTAGGCATACTGGCCTAGACACATCTTGATTTCTAGATTTCACTGTAGACACCAAATTTATAATGCATACCAGTGTGTGCATTTGTAGAAGATTATAGACCAGGAGGTTTCTCAAGCTATCATTTAGAAGAAAAAAGAAATAAGTGATGATGCTGAATATGGAAAATAGACTATACCTTGGTGAGGGCTTGGTAAGTGTTTTCAAACAATGGAAGAATAGTCACATGAAAGAAGAACTTGGTTAGTTATGTAGGAGCCTAAGAGACACAAGGATAAGTTGATGGAGCATAAATGATGACAGGTTTCTATTTTTATCCATGCAAACATGAAAGCAATTTGATAATTTATAGTAGGATGAAGGCAATGTCTCTTTGTTATTTCTGGCTATATTCAAAGGCAGGGAAAGAATTGGAATTTTTTGTTTTGTTTTGTTTTGCTTTTTTTGTTTTTCTTATGCCAGAGGCACATCCTAGGTTTGTTAAAGGGTTCAGCCACAGAGTCAGTACAAGAATGCAAAGAGTTCTATCAGGTTAATAACAATTAACAACAACAACAACAACAACAACAACAACAAAAGATGGAAAACTGATGGGGCAGAGAAGAGCTCCTGGGTTAGGGGCATGGGGAGTGCCACTCATGGTGCCAGGCCTGGCAGCAGGGACCCTCAGTATGGTTGTAGATATGAGGTGGGCTCAGGGACAGGTGGTGATTGTCTTGTAGGAGCCACCATTCACCAGGGTTAAGGACCTTGACTTCTTCTGGGCCAGGGTGTGCTCAGCCTCTGTATGCTGTGGGTCTTGTTCAACAGGCCAGAAGTGAAGGCCTCGGTGGGTTTGTAAGTCAACCAGCAGCTGCTTGACCCCGGCCATCCAGGAACCATCCCTCCTCATGTCCAGGAGCTCATCCATGTCAGTCTCCAGCGCCATGATCTCCTCTTGCTGGCAGTCGTAAAGATGAGTGAGATGCTCCAGGATCCACTCCTTCAGGTTCCATAACTCATTGTGCTGGTACTTGACCGGGACCTTCTCTTGTCACCTCAGTGGGCCCTCATCATCCAAACCACCTGAGCCCTCACCTGCAGCCCCAGAGGGGGCTCTGAAACAGACAAGGTTCCCAGACCCCCTCCTGCTGGTCCCAGGAGTCCAAGCCAGCAAGACCACACCCCCAAGGAGTCGCTGTCCATCGCTGTGGCCACCAGGGCCACAGGTGCATTTTGGGCCCCTCCATATGCTGCCACCACTATCCACCTGCATGCTGGGATGGTGAAGCTAGGTTTAAACATTGTTGGTTGGTATGTTAGTAGACTTTGATTCCTTTAAATATGGATGATTTCATTGTTGTTTTGGATTTACATGCCACCATTCTGTTTAGTAACAATTTTAGTTTCCCTCTGAGATCTGAAACATGTACAGTTAGTGACATAGGAAAGCCAATTTGTTATACATGCCCAAGAAGTAAAGTTTCATTCTCTAAGGCATTCGAATTATTGTTTTTTAAAGAACATTAAATGACGACGTTTGTTTCCAGTAGGTTTGTGCATGGATTTCCAATATTAAAGACTATCGATGTTGTTAGGATTTCTATAGTAAGGCTAATTAGAAACTTATTACTGTCAGGGATGGGGAAAGGCTACTGGGCTACAGACCAAATTTTATTTAAAACCATGGCATAATTATCACATCATATTTTCAGTATTGTCTTTTGTAACCCCTAAATTAATAGACTACTATTTTAGTAGGAACATATTATGTGTGTGTGTGTGTATATATATATATATATACACATACATATATATATGTGCGTGTGTGTGTGTGTATATATATATATATATATATATATATATATTTTTTTTTTTTTTTATGGACAATTTTGTCCTTACCAGTGGTTTGACTGGATTTATCTGAGGGCTGGGGATAGCCAGCAGGAGAGGGAGTGAGAATTAATTACTGATATTGACTCAAAGGGACACTTTATGCCATTCTGTATCAAATCCAGGATTCATCTAACCCAGCTGGAAGCATATTGAAAGGCTAAGTGTTGCAACTTTGTAATAAACCAAATGAGTGAAGGAAATGTTTACATGTATGAAATCAAAGTGGATGAAGTGGGATGAAATATACAATTCTGAGCAGCAGTCTCGTGTCAGGTAAATGCAGAGGTCAGAACTGGATTATAGGGTGGTGCTCAACATGTTGCCATGGTAAGCGTCTTACTAAAAAGTGTTTCAGCCTAAGATGGCTTTCTGTTAATAATAACTAAGAATTTTATTTTCTAAAATGTTGTCAGTTCAGAAGAATTCTTGAAGTCATTCTGGGTTATTAGCTGATATGGATTATATTATTTGTCCACAATTCTTCTTGTTCTCCCTTTCTTAACCATAGCCTGCCCGTGGGTGGAGTTTACTTTCCTGCTAACTAATTTGGGTTTTGTTCATATGAGTTGCTTTACACAATGGAATGTTCACTTATCTATACACAAATTTATCTTATGTATTTGTAGCCAAATGCACATTAATACAGGTTTTATATTTTATCTATTGAAATTGGATGTATTCAGTGTATATATTTTATATATTTATATCCATCTATTTTCATATTATTTTCCATTTATACCTATATAGAATATCTATTTTTATGTATTTCTCAGTTAAAACATTGAATATCAAAACATTAATTGACACTACGCTACCAATTTCAACCCATAAACATCCATTTCATTCCCCTTTCATATTAGTAACTTATTTCTCAATACTAAGAAATTTGCTCTCAATATTCTAAATATATGTATTTGCCTCCCATCCCAGTACTAACCAGGCCCGACCATATAGAAACCAATTTGACAATAAACTTCATATATTGAAAATAAATAAATAAATAAATAAGTAAATAAATAAATAAATAAATAAATAAATGTATTTGCTTTAGTCCTAGAATGTACAGAATATTTTCACAATTATTAACTTGTTCTTCTGCAAAAGAAAGCTTACTGACTCAAGTTTAATATTTGTATAGTGTTTTTCCCCCTTTATTCTGAGAGCATAGAATCTAAATTCTGTGTTTAGAATTTACTTGGTCTGGTTCTATATACCCCCCTCAAATCTCTGTCAATTTTGCAAATCTGTGTTAGAAACTTGTCTCCTTACCCTTTAAGACAGTTGCTTTCTGGTGGCACCATTCACCCACAGAATTTTCAAATATCTTCCGCAAAAAGTCAATGTGAATGAGGAGGTCACTTTTTGCAATTACTTGTTTTCAAAGACCATAGTCCCTGAGGCCCTGATGGTGTTGGTTGCTCTCCGGGGCCTTTCTCTCGTGGGCAGAAGTAGAAGTCAATTACAGTCATTTTAACGTCTTAGCTTTCTGGTCAGCCAACTCTAGCATGTGCTTTATTTGTGGGCTGGTTTCTACCGCTTTTATTTTCTCTTAGATTTCAGTCATATGTTTAGTCTTATAGCTTGCGAAATAATACAAAAGTTTGGATAGTCAAATCAGGCTTAACACAAATTATAGATTTTAGCCAGTACCACGTTCTTTAATGACTCAAAAGATACTGACAAAGCACAACACAAACCACATATTCTTCTCCTGGATAAGTCTGAAACAATCAGGTACAACCCATCATAAAATGTTCTTCTTTTCCCATTAAGAGTTTCATTCCATTCTAGATTTAACCAGAAAGCTTAAGACAGCTGTGAGCAATACATAGGACACATCACTTTAAAAGTGTAAGCCACTTATTTCATAAAGTATGGTCTTTATATCCTTTTAGTTGTGTTGCATAGCTTACCTGACATTTTCAAAGGAGCCTAGTCATGCATTCACAAGTTCCAAATTGTTTGCAATAAAGAACCTGCACAGATCAAGCACTTTCTGTTAGTAGTGTTCCATATACAAGAATTCTCTTGCTAGTCAATAGCCAGGAAGTTTGTTGTTACCATGTTTGCATCCCTTCTTTTCTACCCAAGATGTCCCCAGTAAAGGTAAAGTGTAGATCTCAGGGTGCTGAAAAAAATCATCTTCATTTCTTATTTATTAACTTCTTGTATGGGCTCAAGATGATGTTATATTTTGGAGAATGTGTTTGTCACTCCCTCCACTCTTATGCCAATACGGTGGTGGCTGACTGCCTTAATCCAGAGATATGAGTGCTAAAGTTGGGTTTCATCTCTGGTGAGGCTCAGTTTACCACTAGGTTACCAGTTGCCTTCTAGGGTTTTCAGCCAAAATCTTGATACACTCTTTGTGGTTTCTTCCTCTGGCAAGCCCGTATCTCTTTTCTTTATGTCCCATGCTTCTGAAAGCTCCACTCTTGTTTTCCAAGATAGTGTATTTATGTTTTCACTCTTACCCCCAAGCAATTCAAAATAGGGTAAGTGTTTTGGATGGCAAAGTGGTCATATACTTGAAGCACCTAGTCTCCAGCAAAAGCTCTACTGAACATTTTGCCCCCGATAAAATTTATACAAACACTGAATTCTCAGGCTCCTTTGCATAGTCAGCACTAGCAAATAACTACGCCTTTGAATGTTTACCTGTCTTCATTCTTGACTGTTCTAGTACCGCTTGCCTCGGTGACTCTCTATGACTTTCCTACAACTGATCCGACTTTCTTACAACTTCACTTACTGTTCTTGTCTTGTTCCAGTCTTCTGCTTGCTACCTCATCCTCCCCCGAAGTACATGTCCTAATTTGTTTAATTATTAAATAAGACAACATTCCCCCAAATTTTAAAGTTTGAAAGAATTCGAAAAATGATATCTCTAAAGAATCTAGTTTTTAAATAAAGTACACATTCCAAAACTTTATAAGAAATCACAGTGTCTAATTTTGTAAACACTAACAGCAAGCCACAACTCTGTAGAAATTAATTTTCCGTAGAAAACTTTATGTTGATGTGGCACTCCAATGTGTTAATAATATATCAATAATCATTTAAATAGGTGAAGTATTTAACTTTTAAATATTATTCTTTAAATAATAAAGAATAATAATTTAGTATTATAAATATAATATAAAATCATAAAAATACAAAATAAAATAAAATAAGATATAAAAAATATAAAATATAAAATAATAAAAATTAAATATTATTCTTTAAATAAAGAAGACTGCACCATCATCACTGGGACTATGACCCTTTGTATTTTTACACTGGCTTGGGGAAGAATATATAATTTGCCTTTCTTTAAATTTACATTGAAAAATTTTATTTAGATGACTTCCATGAAGAATACATAAATGAACAAATCTTTCAGAGAAAGTAGAATTGTGTACAATTAGCACCTGAATAGGAAAAGGCAGCTAGTACCCATGGCTACAGTGGCATCACTGAAAGACCCCTTTTTCCTCATAGCAGAATGAACTGCTTGTCTTTTTATTACTCAAGCACTGGAGGTGCGAGATGACAGAATAACATAAAAAGGGGGGAAATTTTCATACTTCATCTTGCACCGTTGGATCGGTGTTTACTGGTCATCTGAGATTTCTCCATTGTGTTAAATACGCTAGAGAAGACAGGAAACAGACAGATATCTGACCTCCAGTAATGGGTCCATGATTGGAAGAAGTGGATAAAAGCCTGAGCATATCTTGGAACATGCAATCTTTTTGCTTAGTCCGGATATTTGGAAATATGTATCTGATTGTTGGGAAGAGAAAAGAATACAAAGATAGATTTGGTGTCCTTATGCATTCAGGTGATAGATGAAATTATGAATACTAAAGCGATCACCCAAAAGGAAATGTATCTTATAAAGAGAAAAATCTGAAGGCATCTTTTATCCTAAGAGGTGTAATGGCACTATTTGCTAAATACTTCACTTCTCCAAATTATTAGGGAAGATCTGTTTTAGTGAAAATTAAAATCATATGCTATATTATTAAAAGCACTAAATCTAAGGTCTTTTAATTGACACTCTACTTAATCTGTATGTTGTCAAGTGTTATATCATTTTATTTATTATGGCTCTGAATATTTTGAAACTTAGGACACAGTAGGAAGAATTATCATATAACATTAAAATATACCATCAGAATATATTGTATTCTCATTTAATCATGCACACACACACACACACAGACACACACACACACACACAGATGCCTTGCATGTTTTCTTAGAATGGTTTTACAATTAAGATTTTGTGCCTCTGTGAATTACCTCTATTTCCATTTGTGTCGGTGACTTCTTATTGCAGGGATATATGCTACTAATTATTTTTGCCTTGACTTTTAGTTGATTCATTATTACCAATTATTTTTGTTTGACTTTATTAAGTTTTCAAAATATATGATTACACTATCTACAGGTGGTCAAACTTTTGTCTCTGTCCCATTCATCATTAGAACTCTTTTGCTTTCAAGTCATACTGGGTTCATAAAAAACTTAAAATTATATAATCATACAAGACAGACATTTTTTTATCATTCATTATTCCTTTTTTTTTTTTTGATCTTCAGTAATTGGCTCAAGGTCACACTTCAAAGAATTTTATTTACTTAATTTTTTTTGATACACCTTTAAAAAGAATGTGAAAATAGTGTGTATGTATGAATGTATGTATGTATGTATTTATTTATTTAGCAAAGGTGTAAATCATGCTACAGATTGTTGGGGAATCTGGGATGGGAATGTATGTATGTATGTATTTATTTATTTATTTAGCAAAGGTGTAAATCACACTACAGATTGTTGGGGAATCTGGGCTGGTAGTCACCTGTGGAGTGTGGCCTTTTTTAAAAAATATTATTATTTTCTTTTTATCATGATAAGTGTACTCTTTAATTCCCATCGTGTATTTCATCCATCCTCCACCCACCTCCCCTCCAGTAACTACCAGTTGTTCTCCACAGTAAAGGGTCTGTTTATTGGTTTGTCTCTCTTTTTTCCTTTTCTCATTTTAATTTTAAATTCTACATATGAGTGAGATCATATGGCATTTGTCTTTCTCTGACAGACCTATTTTTCTTAGCATTGTATTCTCTAGCTCTATCCATGTTATTGCAAATGGCAAGATTTCATTCTTTTTTATGGCTGAATAATATTCCATTATATCTATCTATCTATCATCTATCTATCTATCTATCTATCATCTATCTATTTCTTTATTCATTCATCTATTGATGGACATTTGGGCTGCTTCCACAGTTTGACTATTATAAATAAGGCTGTAATAAACATAAGGGTGCATGTCTCCCTTTGAATTAGTGAATTAGAAAGAGACTTTTTTATTTTTTACTTTAGTAGGATGACTTTTATTATTTTGCTATTAAATGTATCTGTTTCATTACTTCAATCCAATATTTTTCTAATGTTCAACAAGTAAACTGTGCCTTAAGTTTTCCATGTGTATGTGTGTGTTTCAATTACAAGTGAGCATAAAATTTGATTTTTTGAATGTTTTTCATTTGAAGTTGTGATAATTACATGTTTTTCTTCTCCATTGACACACTGATGTACTTTATATCAATTGACATATTGATGTACATTATTGTATTAATATACATATTAATATGACTCATTACTTTAAGACCAATATAATTCGTCTTCTTATAATTTGTTCAGACTCTGTTGACATTGAATTTGCCTTGGTATCCAAACATTATGGATATTAAACTCATGGATATTAAAGTCATAGTAGATTAAATGGATTTTAAATGAAAATCACAGCTACAAATATGAAAAACGCTATAAGAGAAAAATAGTTCTATGTTAATCAAAAGAGAGTGGGCCAAGTTTCAGCTGTAAGTGTAACCAGGACAGTGCCTCTCAAGAGGTAACATGTAATCTGAGACCTGAAGGGTGTAGAAGATTTTAGCGAGTTGAAATCGGGCAAAAGAATTCCAGATTACCGAAACCATGTATGCGCGTGTGAGCGTGTCTGTGTGTGTTGATGTGTGTACATTCTGCTCCAAAAGTAAAAGACTGTTATTGTGGCTCCATTGTTGTGAAACAAGACGATTGCTCTGGTTAGACTTGGCAGAGGTAGTTAGGAGCAAAATTATCACCGTTTTACTAGATGAAGCACCATTTATATGCGGTAAATTATTTAAGTGAAATATAGGGAAATTTGAGTCACCGTTATCTATTTAAAAATTTCCCATCTTTATTATTGCATTAGTGTGGTCTATAGGCAAATGTTTCAATCTCTTTTGGAGATCAAAGATGCAGTTCAAACTCTAATAAGATCTACAATCTCTCTCTACTCCATTTTGTTCAGATATGACTGCCCTTTTCCTAACATAATGGATTTATTGACTGTTATATTCATCATCTTTTTTATGTTTATTGAATTTAGTTTATCCTTCATGTTGTACTTCAATTTAATATGTTTATAATTTCAATAGTATATGATACATGATATTGTTTAAATAACATTTAAATATACATACTAAATAGTAATATTTAGTGTAAAAATGTTTTCATAGAAGCATTTTATAAAGCACAGATAGCAAAGACTAAGAAATGAAAAATTACCCAACACCCTCAAGTAAGGGCAATTTATACTCTGTGCTTAGAATGTCATGTTAACCTATGCATATAAATGCATTTCAAAGAAATAGGTATCACTAATACTGTTCCATTTTCCATTGAAATACAACCTACATATTTTGCCATTTAAGTATTATTTTAAAGCTAACTTAAAAATATTAGAGTATCATTTATAGATGTTTAACAGAATAAGATTTTCAGATATTAAGCAGAGTTGTTCAACATTCATAGTTCTGCAATTACTTGATCCCAATATCCTTTATCAAATATTAAGGCAGCAATGATAGCTCTGAGTATATATTCACTCAGGGAGAGAGCTAATATGACTGAAAGATAGATGTAAATCCCTTTCTTTGATTCTAAGGATAGCTTCTTGAGACTCACTATAGAATTAAATCAGAGTTTCCTTAAAAAAAAAAAAATATATATATATAATCACATATTATAGTTATAATATATAATTATAATAATATAGCATAATTTATAATTATATAATTTGTAGTTTTAATATAGTTACATATTGTATAATATATTAATTTTATATGCTATTATCACATATTACATGTTCCAGATAAATAAGTATATTGAAATTTCAGAAAAAAAATTCATTCCATAGAATGGAAAAGTGTGAAAATGGGAAGCTAATTTTGCCTCACACAAAGATAATATTTTGATTATGTGATAAAAGAGAGATTCAAAGGAAATATAAAGGTTAACATCTCTAGGAAAGGACCTAAGTCTCATCCCCTGGATTATGCCTAAGGACTGTCATTAGAAATCAGAGTTGTGTGGGATCTGAGAGAAAAGAGGATTTATTTCTTGAGAGAAAACCACGAAGCCAGCAAGTCTCATAGAAAAATCTTCTTGTCCCATGTGGTACAGCAGAAGCAATACATTCATGTTGACAAGCCCTAAGCAGGCAAACTTAGTGTGTCTTGACCACGTGATCTTCTATGAGAGAAAGTTCAACTGTTCATTGTACCACCAAGAACTGAAAAGTGTGGTTATAGGAGGAGGAGGAAGTGACCAACATATATTTGACATCTGGAAAGGTCTTTAACTTGAAAACAGATATGTCAGCTGCAGATGCACCTGGGTGAGGGAAAAATAACCAAAAGCCACTGGAGGCTGTCCATTTAAATAAAACTCAGAATTCTCATATAGTATTGGTCAGAGAAGAATCCTTTGTGCTTAGAATGCGTAAGCCTCTTTGAACTAGCAATATCTTGGGGCACCGGGATGGTTCAGTAGGTGGAGCATGGGACTCTTGATCTTGGGGTTGTAAGTTCGAGCCCCATGTTAGGTGTAGAGATTACTTAAAAATAAAAAGTATATTTAAAAGACCCATCACAACATCTTAAGGAGAAATGAAGAAAAACAAAGAAGAGAAAATTCTATTGATTTGGTACTTATTCAGAGAAAACAATATGCATTTGAAATATAATCCAGTTATTGATTTAAGAATGTAATTTAATTGTTCACTTTTGAAAAAAGTAGAGCTTGAAAACTATAGATATAGATTAATGAAGACATGAGATTGTGATTCTAATACTCACAGCAGCACAGATGTGGCAGAATAGTTCATGAAAATTCATAAAATAACAGGGGCACCTGGGTGGCTTAGTAGGTTGAACATCTGACTCTAGATTTTGGCTCAGGTCATGATCCCAGAGTCATGAGATCAAGCCCTGCATCAGACTCTGCACTGAGTGTGGATCCTGCTTAATATTCTCCCTCTCTCTCTCTCTTCCTCTGCCTCCCTCCCCAATTCATCCTCTCTCCCTCTCTCTTTCTAAAAAAAAAAAATAAATAAAGTAAAAAAAATGACAAATTATTCACTGAGAAGTGATTCAGCAAAATGGTCCAATAAGAGATGAAATAAATATTACTGGACTCAGATAGTTGTCAAATATCCTGGATTATATTTACAGACTGCATGGACTTGCATCTTTTTATTTATTGCAGATAAACCATTCTATTTTAATTTTGCTGTTGATCAATGTAAAGAATAAAATAATGGATTATTCAATGAAACATATATTTTATGATTATCAAAGTCAAACATATTACCTTAGTTTCTTTATTCTAAATCCTAACTAAAAATCAGGAATGAAAGCATAACAGGAAAATCTCTAAATGCTTAGAAATTAAACTACACTGAAGGGTAAACAACAACATTTTAATTGTTCCCAGGTTTGTTATCTTTGACTTTCTATTAAAATAGTAACTTTGGTTTGAAAAGAATAATGTTCTTTTCCTTTTCCTTTATGTAAATTAATTTATATGAATTTGGTATCAGTCAGGTTAACACTGGCTCAATGGGTTAGAGGTGTCTCCTTCTATACTATTTTTAGGAAGAGTTTGTACAGGTTTAGTTTTATTTCTTCCTTAAAGTGTTTGGTGCAATTCATCATTAAATCATCTGAACCTTGATATTTTTTTTGGAAAGGTGTTAACAACGTGTTTAATTTATTAACAGTTATAAGACTATTAAGGTCATTTATTCCATTCTGGGTGAGTTTTGTTACTTTGTAGTTTTGCAGAAATGATCTATTTCGTCTGAGTGGACAAATTTATATTCACAGAGTTGGTTTTAGTGTTTCTTTGGTTTCCTATTAATATTTTCAGAGCAAACAATTGTATCTCCTCTTTCGATCATGATATTGGTAAACTGTGTTTTTATATTCTCTGTCATTCTTTCTAGAGATATACTAATTTTATTAACTTTTTGATCAATAAAAATTTTTATTGGCAACCTTTGGTTTGATTGTATTTTTCTCTGTTTTCTATTTTCAATTTTATTTCCATTAGCTATCATTTCTTTTTTTTATTTTTTTCTTCTTGATTTGGCTATGTTTTATTTTAAACAATTGCTTAAGATGAAAGCTTAGATTCATGATTTGAAAAGTATTTTGTATTCTAATATGTATTTGATGCTATAAATTTCTATGTAAGCCCTGCTTCAGCTTAATTCTACAGATTTTGATGAACATTAGGCGCCCCCTTATCCATGGTTTTTCTTTCTGTTTCAGTTACCCACAGTCAACTGTAGTCTGGAAGCACATGGTCCTCTTTCTGAAATATCATCAGGTCAGTAATAGCCTGATGCTATGTCTCTGTGCCTACATCATTCATTTCACTTCATCTCATCATGTAGGCATTATATCATCTCACATCATCATCGTCATAAGGGTGAGTACAGTATTCTAAGATGTTTTGAGAGAGAGAGACTGTATTCATATAACTTTTATTACAGCCTATTTTTATAATTATTCTATTTTATGACTACTTATTGTTGATAACCTCTTACTGTGCCTAATTTAGAAGTTAAACTTTATCATAGGTATGTATGTATAGGAAAAAACATAGTATATGTAAGGTTTGGTACTATTTACAGTTTCAATCATCCCCTGGGAATCTGCAATCATTTTCCCTATGGATAAATGGAGGAATATTGTATTGTGTTTTCTTTTTTGTATAGCTGAAAATATTTCCTAATTTTCTTTAGGTTATCTTCTTCACCCATGAGTTACTTAGCATGTTGTTTGGTTTCCAAGTATTTAGACATTTTCCTGGTATCCTTCAGTTAGTGATTTCTAGTTTAATTCTATTACAGTCTAATAACCTACTCTGTAATTTCAAGTATCTTACATATGATTTGATTTGTTATATGACCCATATATGATCTACTTGATAGCCTGACTCGTTCCTTATGTATAATTTGCATATTGTTTTGGTCCAGATTAGAAAACCAATAATGTATGCTTCTAGAGTACAGTCTGACAAGCTCCATGATGGAATTAATCCATAATGACTAAGTTTCAGAAGATTTCAGAAAGAAGGAATCTAGCTCCTTGCATGGTGGGGAACAGATATATTCTCTTTAAATTTAAAGGTATTAGTTACGGGGTGCCTGGGTGGCTCAGTTGGTTAGGCAACAGACTTTGGCTCAGGTCATGATCTCGCAGTTTGTGAGATTGAGCCCCGTGTCGGGCTCTGTGCTGACAGCTCAGAGCCTGGAGCCTGCTTCGGATTCTGTGTCTCCCCCTCTCTCTACCTCTCCCCTGCTCACACTCTGTGTCTCTCTGTCTCTCAATAATAAATAAACGTTAAAGATTTTTTACAAAATAAAGGTACTAGTTAGGATTCAGTTAAAAAATGCTTCCACTCTAGGTTTTCCAGACAAGACATTGGCACAAGACATTGGCTCACGTGTGGGAGAGGTAAAGAGAAGCCAAGTTAAGGGTAATGAGATGACCAAAAGTGAGAAAAGACAGGTCTCCGTTTGTAGTGCTAGAGGGACAAAGAAGAAATTATGTAACTAGGTACCCAGCCTGGTGTCACCTAGTGGAACCTGAAAATGCATTAAACTTTCCTCGTTGGAGCCAAGATCACAGAGCGTAAAGCTGTCTGGTGGAAGATAAGGAAGGAGGAGATCCAGCTTCTCTCAGAGAAAGAAAGGGAGAGAAATGTGCTGTCTTTCCTCATCTTCCAACGTTATCTTCTGCTAGAGGTTCGCATTGGCTGAAACTTCCTCAAAGCCAGAAGGCAAGGGATTATGGGAAACACAGCTTTCTGCAATGTAGAGTAGGCAGGTAAGGGCTGCCTAAGGACCTGAGATGGAAGAGGAAGATGACCAGAACCCTGGAACAATTTCGTGTTTTGTTTGATGAGACAGCTACTGAAGAATAAATGTGTTCACATCAAAAGGGTGTGTGAATTTATCTGGAAGTATATAGTTCTAACTCTTGCTTCAGATTAAGTATTACCTTGAGATTCCAGAGAACTGTATCATGCCCCTAATTATAGGAGTTGATGATGCTACACCACTAATTGTACAATTCATTTTATTGACTGTAATAATAGAACTATTTAACATACTTTTATTTTTTTAATTTTTTAATGTTTACTTATTTTTGAGAAAGTAAGGCAGGTAAGGGCTGCCTAAGGACCTGAGATGGAAGAGGAAGATGACCAGAACCCTGGAACAATTTTGTGTTTTGTTTGATGAGACAGCTACTGAAGAATAAATGTGTTCACATCAAAAGGGTGTGTGAATTTATCTGGAAGTATATAGTTCTAAATCTTGCTTCAGATTAAGTATTACCTTGAGATTCCAGAGAACTGTATCATGCCCCTAATTATAGGAGTTGATGATGCTACACCACTAATTGTACAATTCATTTTATTGACTGTAATAATAGAACTATTTAACATACTTTTATTTTTTTAATTTTTTAATGTTTACTTATTTTTGAGAAAGAGAGAGAGAGAGAGAGAGCGAGCATGAGTGGAGAAGGGGCAGAGAGAGAGGGAGACACAGAATCCACAGCAGGCTCCAGGCTCTGAGTTGTTGGCACAGAGCCCGATGGAGAGCTCGAACTCACAAACTGTGAGATCATGACCGGAGCTGAAGTTGGACACTTAACCGACTGAGCCACCCAGGCGCCCCCTTAACATATTTTTATAACTTGTTTTTCTTCTCTCAAAAGTGAGAAATGCCAAACAATATAAATTTGAAATCAGACACTTGAAATTATGTGATAAATTAATTGGAATTATAGATTCGACTTCATGTCTAAAATGAACATATAATTTGAGAAAATCAAACCTCAACTGAAATTATTTTGAGAAGCCAAGCTTGCAATATGTTGTAATCTTCCAGAAGCCTTGCTTGAATTTTAAGTGATGCCCCAGGGATAACTGAAAAAGATGAGTTTGTTCTTCTCAGCTAATGTCAGCATCATGGAGCCTCCCCATGCTTGTCGCAAAGGGGCCATGACTCCTATAATGGGTAACTGATACACCGGGTGACATTGTGCCTGTTTAAGTTTTAAACCAGCTCTAATACAGCCTTTATTCCTTTAATTAATAAGTTGGTATGTGCAATTAAAATATTCCTTTGACCGTATATACAGAAACAGAAAAATAGTTCCACTTAAGACAAACCTGTTTTATTAAAGCTTAGCTTCTTTTTTTAAATTTTTTTTAACATTCATTTATTTTTGAGAGAAAGAAAGAGATAGAGCACGAGTGGGGGAGGGGCACAGCAAGAGAAGGACAGAGTATCTGAAGCAGGCTCCAGGCTCTGAGCTCTCAGAGCCTGATACGTGGCTCAAACTCATGAACCAGTCATGGCCTGAGCCAAAGTCAGATGCTTAACCTATTGAGCCAGCCAGGCATCCCAGCTTAAAGCTTACTTTCTAACACCAGTAGTAGAAAACCAGCTCTGCAACATCTGAAATTCCTCATTAACACCAAGAAAAGGAGGACAAAACGAAAGTTAAAAAAAAAAAAAACCCAAAAAACTCTCCTTTCATTTGTCAGCAATGTGTGTGTAATGACTAGAAAAAATGAAAAGTGACTATTGATAATCACTTTAGGGTTTCATTCAGCAGAAATGATGCCCATAGTTGTAGAAAGTATCTTTTCATAGAAAAAGGGCACAATACAGAAAGAAAATCCATTTTAATAAGCATATTGTCTAGAGTTTCTCACCAGGGATGTCGTCACATAACAAATCAAATTGTCAACTGTCTCTAGCCCTAATTTGAGGGGTCTCCTAGGAATGTCTTGACCATTGGGGAATCTTATTTCGCCAATCTAGATTTAAGAATCCCTAAAGCATATGCCTTTTTTTTTAAGTGGAAAGAGAAAGGAAGAAAATCAATTATTTCCAGCTGAGTTTTCTCTACTTACAATAGATAATGTTTATTGAACATGCATCTTTCTGAGACCATTTTCTAAAGTCTTTCAGTTGTTATTTTATTTAGTCATCAAAGAAAACCTTATGAAATAATGAAGTAGATATGTTTACCGTCCCAATTTATAGCAGGGGGAAATGATGCTTAGAGAGTTCAATTAACTCACCTGTTGCCATACCATCAAGAAATGGTAGAGTCTGTGTTCGAACCCAAATCTGTCTGAATCCAGGGCCTGGTGATCAAAACACTTAAAAATAGCTCTTGAAAGGCTACTGTCTGTGTTTGTAAGAAAGGAAGGTTTAACAAGATTCAATCACTCATAGCAGAAAACACAGTTATTGATCATGAGCTGGAATTAAAACCTAGATTATTTTCTCCATACTATGCCATTCCACTCTTGGGAATTGTAACAGACAAAATACTCAACATCTCAGTGTGTAAGAAACAGAAATCTTCAATGGAGAAGCCTCTGAAAGGAGTGGAACTCTTACAGGCTAAAAGGATCCAGAAAGATACATTCTGGGTCTTCAAAAATAGCTCCCACTGACCTCACATATTTGTGAGGGATTAATTCTACTAAAGAGAGCTTATCTTCCTCAAAGCTCTGAAAATCAAACCTCAGTTTTCTCAATGTGCTTCGATAAGTACATTAGATCTCAATGTACTTAATTTATAGATTCCTTAACCATGACGTCGAAATACCAAAGGGTAACCATTCTACATACAGCATCATCGCCACTGCCGCCATCAGCAGAAGCAGCAGCAGCAGCAGAGTCACGTGTTGAATAGTTCCTAGGGGACAGACATAGCACTTACTGTTAACAAACATGGTTTAATCCTCACAGCAATGTAAGAATTATTTCCATGTTGTAGGTGAGGAAACAAGCTTAAACTTATCAATACCATACCACTAGGGAGCGTTGAGCTACAACATTCACCTCTTAACAGTTAAGGAATACCTCTGCTTATATATTTATCAAAAGCTCATTATATGGCTACATATGATCAATTATGTTGATCGTATGTAGGATATATGTAATTAAACACTGGGAATATTATATATCTAAAGAGAGAGAGAGAGAGAGAGTAACCCACATGTTTAAATAGACTGAGGACGCTAAAATCTTATGATGATGGGAACTATTTCTCCACTATTCAGTGACTAATACTCATTAATCGTAAAAAGGTGCAAAACCTAGGTGAATATTTCTATAAACACCATGATCATTTTCCAAAAGTTTCGCTACTGTGTGTGCTTCAAGAGTATTTCTCTCCATGAAGTAAAAGGCTCTTCTTATTTATTGTGTAATTGTCACTTGAAAATGTCTTTTCTCTTCTTTCTGAGGCCTCTGCTATGCATATGTTAGCCCCCTTGTAAAAGAAAATAATAAATATGAAAGAGTCATCCTCTAGGCACTGAGGGATTTTGGACAAGTATTTCTATAATATTTAAAGACAGCAAAATGACTATAAAAGCCAACAAAATTTATATCTAACCCATCACCAGTGAAACCAGGAGTAGAGTATATTGCTGTACACGGAAACTCATTTTTTCGATCCAATTATCTGAATTTCCTATGACCATTATACCTGTCAACCGTGTTCAGACAAAATTGCCAAAGGTCAATGCCTCTAATATTAAGTTCTGTCACACAGAGCCTGAGTTAAGTGACTTCAGAAGAAGCTGACAGAACGTGAGTAAGGATAGCTTGCTCCTCTGCCAATAAGAGTTGGTATTGATGACTAAAGTAATGTCACTAGTCACTACTGAGTTAAGGTCGTGTTCTAATGACACTCCCTCTGACAATCAAAAAGGTCTTCTGGTACAAGATAAAACACATATTAATCTAACTCCAGGGAATTGAAAACAATGGATGTCTTTCCAGTGCAGATCAACCCTCAAGTAATGATGCAAATATTGCAGGCTGAAAGTGTCACATTCAACACGAAGATAATAATTCTAAACAGGCTTCTCTTTTTCTCAATCATAGAAGCTATTGTTACATTGTATCTAGTGTGGGTTTCTACCATAATTATTACCATTAGTCTTTGAAATGGCATTTGCGCAAAGCAGCTTTCCTTGAACTATTTTGACATTTTGAAGGCTCCTGATCATTTTTGCTCATCTAATTAAACCTATGGTCCACATAGTAAGCTGTTTTTTGCCCTGACCGGGCATTGAATATAGTCATTTGTTTCTAATAGGGTTTAAACATCCTAGGTAGTGTTTATGTTAAAACACATAAAATGTGGTTTACAGCTTAACATTTTCTATGTTCTGTTTGAAAAGAGGGGCCCGGAAAAGGAAGTTCAGATTGGGCTAAGTGCTGAGTTATCTCATGGTGAATGTCACAGTAGGAAAAAACAGTCTTCCTTCTTTGGTGATAAGAGTAATCGAATCAGGGAAAGCAGGTTCACCTTCAAAAGGATCATCTCCAAGATATTTTGTTTTAGGTAATGTTTGTTTCTATGTATAAAACCACTGAGGAATATGATTTCTGTCTTGGATCCTGGCCAAGACAATAGGATAAGATGGGAGGAAGTAAAAAGGAAAAAAAGTGGGTATCCTTGTGGCGCCCTTTCTTTTGATGGGCACTCCTTGCTAAGAGATTTGTAGACAAGAAATATTGAAATCTACCTCTTTCCTTTTTCCAATTTTTGCTATACTGCTGCATTGATGACATGAAAAATCTACCTGACAAACACATCACAGTTCCCTATATATGAATTAGAAACTACATGTTCCTATATAAAGGCATAGAGTAAATTTATCCTTAATTTCTACAGCTTGTATATCCAAATGCTTTTGTTCTAAGTAAAATTCAGTATGGTGGATGTCATGAAGATTTATATGTATGCCACAGCCACCAATGGTTCCTCTGAAATAGGCACATTCTATCACTTAAGACCTTGGCCACATGATATATTTTGTGATATTTTCTAAGTTAAATATTTGGCACAATCTAACTCCTTCACACTTTCACAGTGCATGTTACCATTTCTTTTGTTCTTTACTGTTGTTGTTGTTGTTACTGTTGAAGACATGTCTGTTTGTTAAATAATATAGCATGGATTTATAATTTGTTCTACGTAGTGTCTCGTTTCTGTCTAAATAGTCTACAGACAGTCAATAAAGGCAGTCTTGAAAATTTACTTGTAAGTTGATTGTCTGGAAGTTAGAGTGTATTTTCCATATAATCAATGTAGTAAATTGTGGTTCTCTGGTCAGATTGTTACCAATGTAAATTCTAGATCCTGGGATCAGTGAGATTAAAATGTACAAGAGAATGAAAAAGGGGAAAGATCAACTTTGCCTAGGATAAATATAAATAGAATTTTGAAAAGAGAGAACTGTGATTTTCATCCTTTATCCCATTCCTTTAAGGACTTCACCTTCACCTCTTCAACCCATTTTCCCAGACCCCCCTTCCTCCTATGCTGCCTGGCCCTGCCCTCTGTCAGCCCCATTCTGTGGCACCGTACTTCCCACTCCAATCTGAAATTTCTGTTCTCCTCAGTTATATCGCCTTGTCTTTCTAAGAAGAATAGTTCTGCAAAGCGACGAAAGAGGTCAAATTCACTTCAGTTAAGCTGTGAAGGACACTTAGATATAAGCTACTTTAAAGGTGACACTAAACTATCTCATTCTTTTATTGTCTTCTCCTTTTTCACACAGTACTTAGATAGTACTTGGCATACACCCATTAATATTTTTAATAGAGAATGATAGCATCTAGTAATTCTATATCTAATAACATGCATTATTCTCAAATAATGCCTATTATCTAATATTCCCCATTAGCAAATAACAATGATGTTTTTATAGATTGTTGCCTTAAACTGCAGTTTTACAGTTTTGTAAGGAGTTGACTTATTCAAAATTCAAATTAATTAAGAAATGGCATGTTCTACTGTGTCCTAGGTATTTCAGATGTTTTATATAAACATTTTAGAATTAAAGTAAAATCCATGGAGTAAATATCCTTCTTTTTATTTTTATTTTATATATTTTTATTCTTATTTATTTATTAATATTATTATTATTATGTGCAAAAAGGTCTTTTTATAAAGTACGGGGACAGAATATCCTACTTCTTAGATCAGGAAACTAAGGCCTCAAGAAACTAGCTCAAAACGGTCACTATCAATTAGCATTCAAACCTAGTTCTGTCTGACTTCAAATTCTATACCCTTTCTGTTAAAATACTCTAAAAGGGGACATTTTTTAATAGCTATAGTTATGATAAACATAGCACAAAGAACGTGAAGGTTTCAGGAAATGTGGGAGAAGAATGTTGTTGATGGTTTTTGTTGATCTGTGGTGGAACCACTCGGGTCTTAAAACTGACTCTGCCCATAGGCTTATAGAGCCTTTACTTTCTTCCTTTTTATCTGAAGCTTTCTATTTTCCAAAAGACGTATGTGCTCTGAAGCCAAGTCCCAGTGCCATGCATTTCTCTACCTCCCTATGAAGTTCTGCAGGAATCTCTCACTACTATATCACTACTTTTTTTTTTTTAATGAATCAATAAGTATTTTTAAAGTACTGTCGAAAGAGAAGATTTTCATATTTTAACTCAGAAAAAATAAAATGTTCATTGATATAATTTCTCTCTTAACACCTACATTAGCTTACATTTTTACATCTTTCCACGCACTGCCATAAAATATTTCCTTCCTTTTATTTAGAGACTTACAAACTCTAGCTAACACTTTACATATATGACAAAGCTATGGCTTTTGATAATAAGAGAAACCACCAACCTAATTTATTAAGTGCCATGAATAAAAAATGCAAATGGCTCACAGGCGGTTTCTTTGTAGAGGAGGAATAATAGAAATTTAAGCAATTTTCTGGTGATTTGCATCAAGCCAGGCAGCTAATCTGAATAGTTCATACACTTTTGTATTAACAGAAAAGAAAGATGGGCTTTTGCCAGAAATAATCCTGAGAGTTGACTCTGAAAACACAGGTTGGGATTTGGCTTCATGATTCTGAATCGTATGCAGGAATTAAACACTTCATTTACCCTCTTCCCAGGAGAGCACCTAAATGGAATAAGTCTGCATCACCCTCTGGTATGGCTTTTCAGAGGAATTGAGAATGATACCAATACCATTTGATTCTCTTCTGATCTGGCTCTCACATATTCAAGGTCTCTCTCCTGAAAGAATGAATCGAAACATGAGTTTAACCATACAGAGTGCTAACCCTCAAGCCAGTCTCTCTCTATGACATTTTGAACCTGGGAGACTAATTTATTACCTCCTAGCATTTTAGGTGGATCAAATTCTTCTACTGGATTAACTTTGGTCTGTGTGACAAAGTGTGGCATTAAGAGAAATACATAAATCTCATGTTTTAAACAAAGTTAAAAAAGATAGAATCATATGTCTCTCAATCCTACCTTCCATTCCTTCCTCCCACCCCCACAATTATTTTTTTTTGTCAGGTTGGGCTGGATTATGCTGCTGAATATCAGTGGATTCACTTAACAGAATTGTATTTTTTTGCCCAAATTACGTGAACAACACGGTTCAGCAAATATACTCAGAGGCCCAATCATCATCACAGCAGTGGGAAAGAAATGCAGCAAATCCAAATCATGCACTGAATCTTAACCCTCTGTGTGCGGAAGTGAGATACCTGATTCAATGTCCCATTTTGCTATCTGAAGCAATTCTCATTGCCATGCCTAACTTGAAAATCAATTGAGAAGGGCAACCTATGGTGTGCACTGGAAGGCAAAGCACCAGAGGTGATCAGGACCAAGAACTATTACACGTTTCTTCTATACTCCCTCTTTTCTCACAGGACCATAGAGATCCAGATCTCACATCCTCACATCAGAAAATCTGGGGCCGGGGGATTGGGAAGATGGCGGCGTAGGAGGACGTGGGGCTCACAGCGCGTCCTGCCGATCACTTAGATTCCACCTACACCTGCCTAAAGAACCCAGAAAACCGCCAGAGGATTAGCAGAAGGGAGTCTCCGGAGTCAAGCGCAGAC
>NW_026057579.1:12121388-12222872 GCF_023721935.1 Panthera uncia
CACCAGTCTGACTGTGGCCCCAGCAGTGGGCTGGGGGCAGACATCGGTCGGACTGCGGCCCCGCCCACTAACTCCAGTTATACACCACAGCACAGGGGAAGTGCCCTGCAGGTCCTCACCACTCCAGGGACTCTCCAAAATGACCAAACGGAAGAATTCCCCTCAGAAGAATCTCCAGGAAATAACAACAGCTAATGAACTGATCAAAAAGGATTTAAATAATATAACAGAAAGTGAATTTAGAATAATAGTCATAAAATTAATCGCTGGACTTGAAAACAGTATACAGGACAGCAGAGAATCTCTTGCCACAAAGATCGAGGGACTAAGGAACAGTCACGAGGAGCTGAAAAACGCTTTAAACGAAATTCAAAACAAAATGGAAACCACGGTAGCTCGGCTTGAAGAGGCAGAGGAGAGAATAGGTGAACTAGAAGATAAAGTTATGGAGAAAGAGGAAGCTGAAAGAAAGAGAGATAAAAAAATCCGGGAGTATGAGGGGAAAATTAGAGAACTAAGTGATACACTAAAAAAAAATAATATACGCATAATTGGTATCCCAGAGGAGGAAGAGAGAGGGAAAGGTGCTGAAGGGGTACTTGAAGAAATTATAGCTGAGAACTTCCCTGAACTGGGGAAGATAAAAGGCATTGAAATCCAAGAGGCACAGATAACTCCCTTCAGACGTAACTTGAATCGATCTTCTGCACGACATATCATAGTGAAACTGGCAAAATACAAGGATAAAGAGAAAATTCTGAAAGCAGCAAGGGATAAACGTGCCCTCACATATAAAGGGAGACCTATAAGACTCGTGACTGATCTCTCTTTTGAAACTTGGCAGGCCAGAAAGGATTGGCAGGATATCTTCAGTGTGCTAAACAGAAAAAATATGCAGCCGAGAATCCTTTATCCAGCAAGTCTGTCATTTAGAATAGAAGGAGAGATAAAAGTCTTCCCAAACAAACAAAAGCTGAAGGAATTTGTCACCACGAAACCAGCCCTACAAGAGATCCTAAGGGGGATCCTGTGAGACAAAGTACCAGAGACATCACTACAAGCATAAAACATACAGACATCACAATGACTCTAAACCCATATCTTTCTATAATAACACTGAATGTAAATGGATTAAATGCACCAACTAAAAGACATAGGGTATCAGAATGGATAAAAAAACAAGACCCATCTATTTGCTGTCTACAAGAGACTCATTTTAGATCTGAGGACACCTTTAGATTGAGAGTGAGGGGATGGAGAACTATCTATCATGCTCCTGGAAGCCAAAAGAAAGCTGGAGTAGCCATACTTATATCAGACAAACTAGACTTTAAATTAAAGGCTGTAACAAGAGATGAAGAAGGGCATTATATAATAATCACAGGGTCTATCCACCAAGAAGAGCTAACTATTATAAATGTCTATGCGCCAAATACCCGAGCCCCCAGATATATAAAACAATTACTCATAAACATAAGCAACCTTATTGATAAGAATGTGGTCATTGCAGGGGACTTTAACACCCCACTTACAGAAATGGATAGATCATCTAGACACACAGTCAATAAAGAAACAAGGGCCCTGAATGATACATTGGATCAGATGGACTTGACAGATATATTTAGAACTCTGCATCCCAAAGCAACAGAATATACTTTCTTCTCGAGTGCACATGGAACATTCTCCAAGATAGATCATATACTGGGTCACAAAACAGCCCTTCATAAGTTTACAAGAATTGAAATTATACCATGCATACTTTCAGACCACAATGCTATGAAGCTTGAAATCAACCACAGGAAAAAGTCTGGAAAACCTCCAAAAGCATGGAGGTTAAAGAACACCCTACTAACGAATGAGTGGGTCAACCAGGCAATTAGAGAAGAAATTAAAAAATATATGGAAACTAATGAAAATGAAAATACAACAATCCAAACGCTTTGGGATGCAGCGAAGGCAGTCCTGAGAGGAAAATACATTGCAATCCAGGCCTATCTCCAGAAACAAGAAAAATCCCAAATACAAAATCTAACAGCACACCTAAAGGAAATAGAAGCAGAACAGCAAAGGCAGCCTAAACCCAGCAGAAGAAGAGAAATAATAAAGATCAGAGCAGAAATAAACAATATAGAATCTAAAAAAACTGTAGAGCAGATCAACGAAACCAAGAGTTGGTTTTTTGAAAAAATAAACAAAATTGACAAACCTCTAGCCAGGCTTCTCAAAAAGAAAAGGGAGATGACCCAAATAGATAAAATCATGAATGAAAATGGAATGATTACAACCAATCCCTCAGAGATACAAACAATTATCAGGGAATACTATGAAAAATTACATGCCAACAAATTGGACAACCTGGAAGAAATGGACAAATTCCTAAACACCCACACTCTTCCAAAACTCAATCAGGAGGAAATAGAAAGCTTGAACAGACCCATAACCAGCGAAGAAATTGAATCGGTTATCAAAAATCTCCCAACAAATAAGAGTCCAGGACCAGATGGCTTCCCAGGGGAGTTCTACCAGACGTTTAAAGCAGAGATAATACCTATCCTTCTCAAGCTATTCCAAGAAATAGAAAGGGAAGGAAAACTTCCAGACTCATTCTATGAAGCCAGTATTACTTTGATTCCTAAACCAGACAGAGACCCAGTAAAAAAAGAGAACTACAGGCCAATATCCCTGATGAATATGGATGCAAAAATTCTTAATAAGATACTAGCAAATCGAATTCAACAGCATATAAAAAGAATTATTCACCATGATCAAGTGGGATTCATTCCTGGGATGCAGGGCTGTTTCAACATTCGCAAATCGATCAACGTGATACATCACATTAACAAAAAAAAAGAGAAGAACCATATGATCCTGTCAATCGATGCAGAAAAGGCCTTTGACAAAATCCAGCACTCTTTCTTAATAAAAACCCTTGAGAAAGTCGGGATAGAAGGAACATACTTAAAGATCATAAAGGCCATTTATGAAAAGCCCACAGCTAACATCATCCTCAACGGGGAAAAACTGAGAGCTTTTTCCCTGAGATCAGGAACACGACAGGGATGCCCACTCTCACCGCTGTTGTTTAATATAGTGCTGGAAGTTCTAGCATCAGCAATCAGACAACAAAAGGAAATCAAAGGCATCAAAATTGGCAAAGATGAAGTCAAGCTTTCGCTTTTTGCAGATGACATGATATTATACATGGAAAATCCGATAGACTCCACCAAAAGTCTGCTAGAACTGATACATGAATTCAGCAAAGTTGCAGGATACAAAATCAATGTGCAGAAATCAGTTGCATTCTTATACACTAACAATGAAGCAACAGAAAGACAAATGAAGAAACTGATCCCATTCACAATTGCACCAAGAAGCATAAAATACCTAGGAATAAATCTAACCAAAGATGTAAAAGATCTGTATGCTGAAAACTATAGAAAGCTTATGCAGGTAATTGAAGAAGATATAAAGAAATGGAAAGACATTCCCTGCTCATGGATTGGAAGAATAAATATTGTCAAAATGTCAATACTACCCAAAGCTATCTACACATTCAATGCAATCCCAATCAAAATTGCACCAGCATTCTTCTCGAAACTAGAACAAGCAATCCTAAAATTCATATGGAACCACAAAAGGCCCCGAATAGCCAAAGTAATTTTGAAGAAGAAGACCAAAGCAGGAGGCATCACAATCCCAGACTTTAGCCTCTACTACAAAGCTGTCATCATCAAGACAGCATGGTATTGGCATAAAAACAGACACATAGACCAATGGAATAGAATAGAAACCCCAGAACTAGACCCACAAACGTATGGCCAACTCATCTTTGACAAAGCAGGAAAGAACATCCAATGGAAAAAAGACAGTCTCTTTAACAAATGGTGCTGGGAGAACTGGACAGCAACATGCAGAAGGTTGAAACTAGACCACTTTCTCACACCATTCACAAAAATAAACTCAAAATGGATAAAGGACCTGAATGTGAGACAGGAAACCATCAAAACCTTAGAGGAGAAAGCAGGAAAAGACCTCTCTGACCTCAGCCGTAGCAATCTCTTACTCGGCACATCCCCAAAGGCAAGGGAATTAAAAGCAAAAGTGAATTACTGGGACCTTATGAAGATAAAAAGCTTCTGCACAGCAAAGGAAACAACCAACAAAACTAAAAGGCAACCAACGGAATGGGAAAAGATATTTGCAAATGACACATCGGACAAAGGGCTAGTATCCAAAATCTATAAAGAGCTCATCAAACTCCACACCCGAAAAACAAATAACCCAGTGAAGAAATGGGCAGAAAACATGAATAGACACTTCTCTAAAGAAGACATCCGGATGGCCAACAGGTACATGAAAAGATGTTCATCGTCGCTCCTTATCAGGGAAATACAAATCAAAACCACACTCAGATACCACCTCACGCCAGTCAGAGTGGCCAAAATGAAGAAATCAGGAGACTATAGATGCTGGAGAGGATGTGGAGAAACAGGAACCCTCTTGCACTGTTGGTGGGAATGCAAATTGGTGCAGCCGCTCTGGAAAGCAGTGTGGAGGTTCCTCAGAAAATTAAAAATAGACCTACCCTATGACCCAGCAATAACACTGCTAGGAATTTACCCAAGGGATACAGGGGTACTGATGCATAGGGGCACTTGTACCCCAATGTTTATAGCAGCACTCTCAACAGTAGCCAAATTATGGAAAGAGCCTAAATGTCCATCAACTGATGAATGGATAAAGAAATTGTGGTTTATATACACAATGGAATACTACGTGGCAATGAGAAAAAATGAAATATGGCCTTTTGTAGCAACATGGATGGAACTGGAGAGTGTGATGCTAAGTGAAATAAGCCATACAGAGAAAGACAGATACCATATGGTTTCACTCTTATGTGGATCCTGAGAAACATAACAGAAACCCATGGGGGAGGGGAAGGAAAAAAAAAAAAAAAGAGGTTAGAGTGGGAGAGAGCCAAAGCATAAGAGACTGTTAAAAACTGAGAACAAACTGAGGGTTGATGGGGGGTGTGAGGGAGGGCAGGGTGGGTGATGGGTATTGAGGAGGGAACCTTTTGGGATGAGCGCTGGGTGTTGTATGGAAACCAATTTGACAGTAAATTTCATATATTAAAAAATAAAAAAAATAAAAAATAAAAAAAAAAGAAAATCTGGGGCCAAAGTGGTCTGAGCCACTTGCTTACTACAGAATCTTGTGCAAGTTTCTAAACCTCCCTATGCCTATTTGTTTTATATGTAAGTCATAATAAGCAATGTCTCCTCCATCATATGCAAATTTCCAATTTTTACAATGGGCTGTCTTTGAGCATTTTTCTTCCTATTCTATTTATCAACAGTTTACCTACAATGGATGTTGGAGGACAAGTAACCTTTTACAATATCTTCAAAATTGCATTGACATTTGTGGTCTTTTATTTTCTATATGAATTTTGTAAACCATTTGTAAAGTTTTAGGAAAAGGTGCTTAACATTTACGTTGAAGTTAGATATTAATTAGGGAACAAATGACCATATGGACTCTTCCTATCTCTAGCCCTAATCTATTCTGCACATCCTTCAGTTCTCAATATTTTCTAATTAGCATAAGATTATTTAGTGGCATTTCCTTTAAATTTCCAAAATCACATTTTATAATTTGTTTTATATCGATTTCTAATTCTTTTGACTTGTCCTTAAGGAAAATTATGTTATTAATTCTTTGGTATTTATAACTTTCTTTGTGGTCCAATATACAGTTGTTTTTCCGAATAGATAACTAGGAAAATGTCATTGGTTGAAGGATTCTATGTATGTATGTATATTCAAAAGAATGCATTATTTCAATTTCTTATATTATTGTTTTAATCATTCATCATTTTTTTCTTATTTCTTTTTTTCTTTCATTTTTTGGTTTGTTTCTTTTTTTTTTCTTTTGCTTAATGGTTTAATTACTGAGATAGATGTCTTCAAACTCTTCTGATATGCTATGATTATCTTAATTTCTCTTTATAATTTCATTTTTATTTTATATTGTAGTCCTTTTGTAATGTGTTACCCATTTATTCAGATATTATATATTTTTGGTAGATTTCTTCTCATCAATATGTGGTGGTTCTTTTTGTCCTTATTGTTTTTAATTTTCAGTATATTTTTTCTGATATTGTTAAAACAAGCACTCTACTTTTTTGTTTCATGATTTATTAGTGTTTTCTTCCCATCTGCATTTAAACTCTGCAATGTAATATTTTATTTATTTATTTAAATGTTTATTAATTTTTGAGAGAGAGAAAGACAGAGTGCGAGTTGGGGAGGGGCAGAGAGAGAGGGAGACACAGAATCTGAAGCAGGTTCCAGACTCTGATCTGTCAGCACAGAGCCTGATGAGAGACTCCAACCCACGGACTGCAAGATCATGACCTGAGGCAAACTCAGATGCTTAACTGATTGAATCACCCAGGTGCCCCTGCAGTATAATATTTTAGGTATGCCCCTTTTAAATTACATTTAGATGTTTTTACTGTTGGGTTTTGCAGTCTGAGAGACCCTTTCTCTTTAACAAATGAGTTAATACCCTTTGTACTTATTTTGGTTATGGATATATTTGGAAATAAATAGAAATCTACCTGTTTTGGTTAACATTTTTCCACATTTACAAGGTAGATATATAAAGATCCAGTGTAGTAATTTTAACTGCAACTAATAATCTGTTGTTTATTCCCCATCTGAGAAAGAGATTATTTAAACTTTTTTATGTTTTGTTTTGTTGTTTAGTGTTTTGGTCATTTTTGTTTGTTTGTTTTTTTGTTTTGCCATTCTAGTGTGGTATTAAATAAGCTTGAATACACCTCCTTGTTTCTATGTTTGAGAAAAATCTTGAGTTCACACTGAGAGCTGCCGGGTTTGAATCTGTGCATCTTCAACTTTAATACCAATCACTAAAGTGCTGCCCAAAATGGTTGTGATAATGAAAACTTCACCATCAGTTATTACATTAATACATTAATGTATCCCAAATTCTCTTTATTAATAAAATGGACCCAAGTAAGGTAATAAAATTCCCACTACAAATTTAAGGTTGAAACACTAATTATTAATACTGGGCTTTGACAATTACTCCAAGAATGCTCCTTTTCCCAGAAGTCTTAAAAGTATTCTGATTCTTCAGTACATGAGGATTTCTTAATTCCTCATTGTTAACCAAAATGTTGGCTTTCCAATAGGCCTAGCCTTCTTCAATGTGTGTATTTTTTATTACTATCTTTGGTCTAGCTTCTGCCAATGACAATTTTCTCTGCTCCTATGATTTTTGTGATAGGCCATTTAGTCCAATTTACACACTCATACTAGCCTAATCTGTAACACCTTGTCCAACACTATTAATGTGTGGCGGTCGTTGCTTTACCAATCTTTGAAACACAACCTTAAAATAAACCAAAAGTATAACCTAGTATTAAGATAACTTGTATGAGCTCAAACTATGTTAATTGAAGTACAGCGAACAGAACACAGAACTATTATCTTTGTGTTCCACACCGGTCAAACTCTGTAAACTAGTATTGTGTTAAATTCTGAGTGTCACATTTTAAAGGAGAAATTGACACACAAGAGCACAGTGAAGACAGCCAGAATGGTGAGCTGATGGAAATGTTGTAAGAGGCACAGTGGGAAAAAAAAAAAAAAAAAAAGAGGAGAGAGAGAGAGAGAGAGAGAGAGAGAGAGAGACAACGAAAACCTGAGAGAATTTCTCCCCAAAGAAAAAAGGTCTTAGTGGAAATCTGACAGCTGCCTTCAAATATTTGAAGCACCATCAAGGGACAGAGAAAGAGTATAGAATGATTTGTTGTCACTGTTGAGGGCAAAATCAGGTTTGACGTGTGACTTAGGAAGACATGGCTCTTGGCTGGTTATAGAGAAGATAGTGGTCATAGCCACATTTATCCAATGAAGGAGCCATCTGCCTTGAGACATAGCAAAGCTCTCAAGAGTTGCATCTGAAATAATATATGATAAACGACCAGAGGGAGTAGGATCTTTCACTATCTTTAAAATATTTATGATCCAAATACCCTGCAAATGGAACAGATATTTTAACATGTACGTTTATATAAAAATAGATCCTTCCCTAACGTGTTAAAACCCCTACTATAAGATTGCAATTTAAAATATTTTGTATATGTAATATCTTCTCAAGTGCTTTAATAGTCATTTATTATAAATAACATTTAAAATTGTTCCCTGAATTCAATGCTTTTTATATTAATTAATTGTAATTTTAAGTAACAATATGCTTCATTCAGAAACATAATTAACCACATTCTAAGGCTAGAATACAGCAATGACATTCAATAAAATTCAAAGTAAAATGTAGAATTCACAACTTTTTACCACCTAATATTGATTATTACAACAGTAAGGCCTATAAAACTTCATGAATTAAAATGTCTTGAAAATTTCTATGGTGCAGCTGATAAGGCCATAGTGAGTGAATCTTCAGATACCATGCCAATCATTTGAACGTTGTTTCATTATCCACTAAATGTGATTTGATTAGATTTCAAATATAAATGTTTATAATAAGTAAAAGATTAAGGTCTTCTGCACAATTCTAAAATTCTGGCCAGCTGTGAAAGTTTGGGGAATTATACATTATCATAACTATAATTATAATATCATTACTATAATAAAATATCAATTATGATTAGAATTAACCAGTGGCATATCCATTTCCTTGATATTTGTAAACTGCTAAAACATGTTCTCTTCCCTTCAACCGCTGTGGTTTCTTTTATGCATAACCTCACATTTATTTACGTTTGTCTTTTTATTGTGAGCATTTCCCCCACCTCAATCAAATTTATAGCATGTGTGGGTTTTGGGGTATTTTTATAGTTAGAGCATAGTGGAAAACATGCATGGAAAAATAATCACTCATCTTAATAAAAATATTTCACTGCTTCCGATTCTGTGTCTCCCTCTCTCTCTGACCCTCCCCCGTTCATGCTCTATCTCTCTCTGTCTCAAAAATAAATAAACTTAAAAAAAATTAAAAAAAAAATATTTCAGTAACAAGTTGTGAAACATATCTTATCAACTTTGTTAAAATGATCACAACACACCTCTCTAGGCTACCACGTTTTGCAGACATTTTCATAAGGCTTTTCCACGACTGGGAAAAATTTAATGAAGGTTATATTTTGGGGACATAAAATGGGTGATAATGATATATGAAAATATGTCATATATATATATTTGATATATAGATCATTACATTATATATTATATATATAATGTAATGATAATGATATATAAAAATAACAGCTTTTAGGAAAAAGTAATAAGAGATTTATCTCAATTTTAATGGAATGAACACATAACCACTGTTATTTTACTAATTCATCAGCACTAGTTACTTGGCATCTACTCTGATAGGAAAGAGATTAATTGGTTTTTAAATTGCTGATCTAGTCTCTTGCTATGCAAAACTACACGTTAGTTGCTATGAAAGTAAAGAAATTGTTGGAGTTAAAAGGCCATATTGAATCATCAAAATACTTATACAGTTGATTTTACCTTATAAAATAAGTAAAATTATGTAATATCTGGAAATCTATTTAAGAAAGTAGATCTATGCATTAGTTATATATGAATTTAATTCTCTTACTCCAAAATTTCTTGGAAATTATATATGTAAAATATTATATTACATGTACTGTATTCTATATTATTAAATTATATATTATATTATTATAAAATTTTATACAATATAATATTGTACAATTGGAAATAAATAAAATGATTTCCTTGGATTAGAAATTGTTAATACCTTTATATAACTCAGAAAGCACAAAAGATGCTGACTGGATAATAAGTGGGAAGAATCATAATGAAAAACCCACGTGTAGGAGTGCCTGGCTGGCTCAGTCTGTAGAGCATGTGACTCTTGATCTCAGGGTTAGGAGTTCAAGCCCCACATTGGTCGTGGAGTCTGCTTGAAAAGAAGAGAAAAGAAAAGAAGAGAAGAGAAGAGAAAAGAAAAGGAAAAGAAAAGAAACATATTTTTTAAGAAGGCATATTAAATATAAGCTTTATTTCTTTTGTTTTCATTGCATACCATTTTTTTCATCCTTTTAATATTAACATACCTATGCCTGTTTTTTTTTTAAAGTACATTTGTGGTAGACAGTATAAAGTTGGTCTCTTTTTTTTATCCTTGTTCTCATTTTTTTATCCAATCTGTAATCTCTGTCTTTTATTTAAAAGAAAAGGGGCGCCTGGGTGGCGCAGTCGGTTAAGTGTCCGACTTCAGCCAGGTCACGATCTCGCGGTCCGTGGGTTCGAGCCCCGCGTGGGGCTCTGGGCTGATGGCTCGGAGCCTGGAGCCTGTTTCCGATTCTGTGTCTCCCTCTCTCTCTGCCCCTCCCCCGTTCATGCTCTGTCTCTCTCTGTCCCAAAAATAAATAATAAAAAAAAAAACGTTGAAGAAAAAAAAATAAAAGAAAAGTTTGTTTATTTATTATTTTAGAGAGAGGGGGAGAGAGCACAAGCAGGGAAGGGGCAGAAAGAGAGAGGGAGACACAGAATCCGAAGCAGGCTCCAGGCTCTGAGCTGTCAGCACGGAGCCGGACTCTGGGCTTGAACCCACGAGAGACCATGACCTGAGCCAAAGTCAGACAACCGACTGAGCCACCCAGGCACCCCTTAGTTGCTTTTTCAAGGTGATTTACTATAATGTAATTATACTTATGGTGGATTTAAATCTACAGTTTTGCAAGACTTTTTTTCCTATTTGTTCATCTACCATGTGTATTTTTTCTCTTCCCTCTATTTCTACCTAACTTTGGATCAATTGTACATTACTTAGTATTCCATTTCATTTCCACTATTAATTTATTAATTATACCTCTTTTTCTATCTTGCTAGTGGCTTCCTTAGAATGTGCAATATCATTTATCAGTCTATCTTCAGATAATACTATGCCACTTAATCATTAGTATAATAACTTACAATATATCCAAATTCTTCCTTCCCCTCCTTCATGCTATTATTGTTATATAATTCATCTTCATACTTATAGAAAATCTTACAACCTATTGCTATTATTTCTGGTGTTGATGATTATCATTTAGACTAATAAGTATAATGAAAAATATATTTATGTCTACATTAATTTTTACCATTTCTGGATTTCATCCTATCTGTGTGGAGATTCAAGGTTTGATCTGGTATCATTTTCTGTTATTTATTTGTTTATTTATTTATTTATTAACTTTCTTTAACAATTATTGCATCACGGGTCTCCTGGCCGTGACTTCTTTGTATCTTGTGTTTTCTAAAAAAAGTGTTGATTTTAACCTTCATTTTAAAGAACAGTTTTACTGGCTTTAGAATGTGGTTGAAAGGTGTTTTGTTTTTTTCCCCCAGATCTTAAAGGCATCGCATATTGTCTTATAGTTTGCATATTTTCTGACAAGTTATTTGCTGTAATTCTTAGCTTAATTATTCTCTTTGTAGTATGTTTTTCCCCCTCTATCAAGTTTTCTTTCCTTTATCTTTGGTTTCTGGTAATTTAAATATGATATATCTAGATGCATTTTATTTTGTATTTTTCCTGGTAGGTATTCTTGGAGCTTCTTGGTCCTGTGGTTTGATAGCATTCATTATTTTAGAAAATTCAGACCCATTATACTGTATCTGCCTTATTCTGTCTCTTTTCTTCCTCTGGTACTCCAATTAATCTTATATTTGGCCATTTGATATTGTCCCACAATCCATAGTTCTTAGATCCTCCGTTCTGTGATTTTTGTTATTGTTTCCTTTAGATTCAATTTTGTTGTTTTCTTTTGACTTATTTTTTTTTGTTTTACTTGTTTTTAAGTTCACTGGTTTCTTCTGAAATTTAGTCTACTGATGAGCCCATCAAAAAATACTTTGTCTCTAATAGCATGTCTTTATATTTCTAGTATTTCCGTTTGACTCCTTATTATATTTTTCATCTCCTTGCTGAAAGTCTCTATCTGCTCATTGAAACCATCATCTCCCTTTTTCACTATAAGCTTTAACAACATAACATAGTTTCAAAGTCCTTGGGTTGTATTTCCAATATCCTGGTCATCTATAAGTACGGTCCTACTTTTTTTTTTTTTTTGTCTCTTGACAATGAATTATTTTCACTTTTCTTGTGCGTCTTTCATTTTTTATTGAATTTTGGACACCATATGTAAGAGAGCATAGACAGATGTTACATAGAATTTATGTTTGAAAATTAAAATATCTCTTCCTCAGGTCATTAGTTGATGTCTAATTAGGAGTTAAGCTAGACTTGAGTTTTGTTGTTTCTGTTGTTATTGTTAGGACATGTCTAACATTTTAAATCCATATTTTAAAAATAAATCTACTCACTTCAGTTTATTTTTGTTAAGTATTCAAGAAACTAAGGACCAATCATTGAAATTAGATTTGAAAGATTTCTCCTTAAAAGATAAATGTTTCTGGGGCACTTGGGTGGCTCAGTTGGTTAAGCATCAGACTCTTGATTTTATCTCTGATCATGCTTGCAGTTCCTGAGATGGAGCCTTGTGCCGGGCTCTGAGCTGACAGGGTGGAGCCTGCTTGGAATTCTCTCTCTCTCTCTCTCTCTCTCTCTCTCTCTCTCTCCTATCTGTCTCTCTCTGTCCATGTCCTCTCTCACTCTCTCAATAAATAAATAAATAAATAAACAAACAAACAAACATTCATTTTTTTTCCTACTGTGTTTTCTTATTTCCATAAAACTTAAGTTTTATGGCTTGAGCTCTAGCAATCATCTTAATGTTGAGGATCAAAAAGACATTTAGTGTTGAACTGGAGGAAGCCTGGAAAAAGAAAGCATGTATGTGTGCATGTATGCATTTTCATTCATTACATTTGGCAATCCGGTACAGTCTTCATACATATAGCATTGGAAGAATTCATTAAAGGACTGCATTGTTTTCTTTTTTTTTTTTAAATTTTTTAAGTGTTTATTTATTTACTTTTGAGAGAGAGGCAGAGCAGAAGCAGGGGAGGGTCAGAGAAAGAGGGAAACACAGAATCCGAAGCAGGCTCCAGGCTTTGAACTGTCAACACAGAGCCCAATGTGGGCTCGAACTCACAAGCTGTGAGATCATAACCTGAGCCAAAGTCAGAGGCTTAACTGACTGAACCACTCAGCGCCGCCCCCCTCTTTTTGCCTTGAGGAGAGGTTATTATTGACTCCCCCTTTTATTTCTGTTATTATAATGTGTCATATTAGGCAAATATTATATTGATTAATCTTATCTTAACACTTTTTATCATCTTGAATTTTTGCTCAATTCTGGAAAATTTTCTTACCTTTTTCTTTGACATGCCTACTTTGAACTTAACTATGTCTGTTTTTTTTTTTCCATTCTGTATATTAGTAAAATTGTTTTATTTTTAGACAACCACATTTTTAATTTCTGTGAATTATTTCTAACTGTACAATTTTAGAGCAGTTTTAATTTTCTAATTTAATGAGAAAAATATCTTCTGAAATAATAAATGCTGTTTCATTTGTGACCTCAAATATCTGTTGGATCTGGGAAGAGTTGTTTATTTTCAGTTTGTTAAGTTTTTGTTTATATCATGCTAGGAATTATAATCTCTAACCTTTTTATATATTGGAGCAGAAATTGTAAATCCAAATTTATATAGGTGGATATAATGGATGTACAATTTATAGAAATATATAATATATATTTTTATATTTTTTTTTTTTTAACCTAAAGCATAATGATTCAGCATGGTTGAAAATAATGGCATAGCAAAATATATACCAGAAAATGCACAATAACCAGAAGAGAGTTATATAGCCATGCTATTATCAGATAATGGACACTAACATCAGACTTAAAAGATATAAAGCAAAAAATGTCATTATTACAAGTAGAGTTTAATAAATACATTATCATTTATAAAGACTTTTAATATACCTATCTGAAGTTGATAGGCAAAAGTTAGTAAAGAAATAAATTAAAACAGTAAAAGAATCCAAGATGATCTAATGAATCCTAAACCCAACAATTCTTGAAGAAACTATACCTTAAGCACTGTACTTTAACTGTACTAAAGCATATGAGATATTTTCTTTTTTTTTGAAGTTTGTTTATTTTGAGAGAGACAGAGACAGTGTGAGTGGAGAGGGACAGAGAGAGATGGGGAGAGAGAATCCCAAGCAGGCTCTGCACTGTCAGTGCAGAGCCCAATGAGGGCCTCAAACCCATGAAACTGTGAGATCATGACCTGAGCCAAAACCAAGAGTTGCATGCTTAACCAACTGAGCCACCCAGGCACCCTGCATGTTTGCAAAAATTGACCTAATACTTTCCAAAGAAAAGCCTCAAAAAATAAAAGATCACAGTTTTCCTTCAGACCATGCATACATGAATAATGAAAAAGATTGCATATGGTCAAATGGAAACCACTCTACTGTGCAGAATTCTATAACTCTCTCCCTAGTTTATGTTCCTCTTCACCTTTTAACACTCTGAGAAGTTTGATGGGTAAAGAGCGGGAAGGAATGAAATGAGTTGTGAGGATAGCACTATCAAAAGAGACGTTGATTATGAGTATTGACACAGTCAGCGGATACGATTCTTAGAGGTCTTACCTCATTATGCGCGTTCCAATAGGAAGTGTTATTGAATACTTTGTCTTAACCACTGAATAATTATTCTTTTCTTTACTATAAATATAAACACCGTGGGCTTGAGTCCTCCCAAATATTTAGGATAATTAGATTAAAAGTAGCAAAATTTTATAAATCCTATATGATAATTAAGAGAAAGATAAAAAAAAATTCCGAAAAATAATGGAATAAATTATTCCATTGGATCCATTATATCACAGGATTGTCCATTTTAATAGATAATAGTGACAGAGGCCTAACATTGCCTAACAAGAAGAAAGGGCACTGAAATATTACTAATCCTGAAAAACAGAAAGATAGATATTTTAAAGAGCAAATTTGGCACGAAGAGAAGAGGTCATTATAATTCTGTGATTCATTATTATTAGTATTCTTTAAGAATTCCCCAGCACAGCTGTGTGCTGACTGGTACCAAAGAATAGATATACTCTCCCCCATAGACTTAACATCTTATCAATGCAGTCTATAATTGTATATTAATCTCTCAGACAACCACATCGCAATGATGGCTTAATGAGAAATCACGGTCAAATAAACCACTAGATTTTGTATAAACTGTTGCTAATTAAAGTCTCTTCCATTAGATATATTTTTCAGTTATTTTATTTAATCTATCAATAATGGATTTTAATTTATCTTTATCAAATTTTATTTTGTTAGCTGCAATGCAAACCTCAAATCTATAAGCAGTTCCATGGAATATCTACCATATCCACTCAATAGCTGACCAAATTGTGGGGGCTAAAGAGGAAGGCACAGGGAAGGAGAGAGGGGTGGGAGTGGGAATGTTCATATATATGCTACTTTGACACGTGTGTACTACTTTCATGGAAGAACATAGGAACTGTTTTGTTGTTGTTGTTGTTGTTGTTTTTCTCAAACAGCTTTTCCCAAAAGTGGCAGTGTGAATTGTGTGGCAATGAAATTTGCCAAAGCAGTGCCTGACCAGGTGACTATTAAAACTTGTTTATGTGACAATTAAAAAAAGAAAAAAAAAAAGGAAAAGAAAAAGAAAGGAATTTGGATCGCACCCAGGAACCTTTCAGAGCTAATATGTCTCAATTACTTCAAATGAGGAAGGCATTTCTCCTCCCTTTGCCCTCTTAAATTTACGAATAGCCAGTCAAAGCAAGGCACATGCTGATATAATAATATCGTTTGGAGGATGAGAGATAGTGCTATTATGGGCTTACATAATAAGAAAGGAAACAGTCAATAGCCCAGTGGCTCCTGGGTGGCTAAGTAGGTTGAGCATCTGACTTCAGGTCATGTTCTCATGGTTCCTGAGTTTGAACCCCAAGTCGGGCTCTGTGCTCACAGCTCAAAACCTGGAGACTGCTTTGGATTCTCTGTCTCCCTCTCTCTCTCTGCCCCCCCCCTGCTCTCCCTCTGTCTCTCTCTTCTTCTCAAAAAATAAACACTTTAAAAAATTTTTTAAAAAATGAAGAAAATAGACTAAAATCTTCAACGTACATTGACAGTGATATAGTTGCCATACTGGTAACTTGACCTTAAACTCCGCAGTACTTTGACATTTATCAAGAATGTCCCAAATTCCTTTATGAGGGACACCTATTAGTCATTTTGGATTGATCTATATCAATGGTTGTCAAGCACACATTTGGCAATGTCTGCAGACATGTTTGGTTGTCACACTGAAATTGAGAGTGTTGAGTGGTACCGGTATCTTATACATAGAATACCCCAGGAAAGCTGCTAAATATGCTATCATGTATAATCGACCCCCCCACAACAAAAAATATCTGGCCCCAAATACTGGCAATAGCGCCATGTTTGAGAAAGCCTGGCCTAAGTAGAAATTCTTTCCGTTTTTCTCCCCTCTTCTACAAATGTTACTGCCTCCAGAAATCAAATGATAAGACTGCAAACCATTTTTTTGGAGAAAGATTATTAAGAATTATGTCCACATTTATGAAGTATCACTGTTCTAGTCAAAGTCATTTAGTGTATTACTTCATCACATAAAGGGCATTACCACAATTAGATTTTCAATATTTTGAGAACAAACATGATGGAATATATCGGCAAATTGAACTCAACTGAGAATTTCTTAATTATTTCAGTAATTCACTGAATCATTTTGAATCACTTTGTGGAAAATACTATTTACCTAGGTGTATATTTTATATACTCCATTTCAATTTGCATATATTGTGATCTTTTCATAGACCAGGAAATGTGTTGTCTGCTTTTTATTGTACTATCCCCATTAATTTTCAAAATAGCTCTATAGGGTAGAATTATTTCTGAATATGTTTTATAATGATAAAACTGAAGGTATAGAGGCTAGATGACTTGTGCAACTCTATGGTTAATAAATGGCAAAGCCCAGATTCAAATTCTGGTCTTCTGAATCCAAGATAATTATCCCCTCCCTTTTAGAGACCATGATGGAAACACATGAGACCCAAAATGTTAAAGATGGGAAATGAGGATTCCCAAGATGTCCAGACATGTTCCGTTGGAAGTGCGTTTACTACTTCAGTATGGTTTAGAGGAGAAGGGGGGCGGAAACCAGGAGGGAAGAATGGAGAATAAAAGGAAGGGTCTTGGTAGGTATGTTAGGCTACATGAGCTGACTTTGCCAGTCACAAGGTAGAGAAAGTACAAAAGAAGAAAATACCAAAAAGTGAGTGTATGTACACGTGAGTTGGGGGCATGGGAGTAGTTCCTGAACATTACCTCCAAACATACTTCAAAGTCAATAGCGACCTAATCCATTGGCAAATGGGGCCCACTAACTGGGACATCTGAAAATAAGATAAATCATATCTCATTGGTTAGAGGGGAAGGAAGATAGAATTAATCACAGAGAATTTCAAGAATCCCCTATATTATCCAGGTAAAGAAGTCATGTAAGGATTTTCCAAGTAGAGAGAATAGCATGAGCAAGAACATAGAAGTAATATATAACATGGTGCCATGGTGAAAGTGAACTGTGAGATAGTAAAAATATTTGAATAGTAAAGAAGGTAAGAGGGATAGATGGTTTGAGTAAGATCACAAAGTATTTTGGGCCAAAGAGTGTCTTGATGTTATTTTAAAGACAACAGGGAGCCCCTTAAAAACTTTATTCAAGAAAGTGATTATCAGTTTTTATGATTCAGTTACTCTTTTTAAATCAGGTAGCATAGCATAACGGTTAAGTGCTTATTACCTAGAGTCAAATTTCTATTACTGGTACTTAGTCTGATTTGGGGCAAATGACAACTTTTTCTCCTTTAAGACAGTAATAACACTGTTATGTAAATCACTGTGTGTGTGTGTTTGTGTGTATATGATCAATAATAAAACCTGTATTAGATTGTGCCTGACACATAGTAAGTACAGAGTAAATGAAAATTATCATTATCAATACCACCATTAGACTAATTATTACATTTATATTTTTGTTTTGCCGATATCACTTTGAGTACATTTCAGGGAAAACTTTGTAGAATAGCTAGAGATAGAAACCATTTTTAGATGTCCTTGAGGTATACAGATAAGAAATTAAGGCAATTTGAAGTAAGTCAATGATAGAAGGCGTTGAAGAAATGTGTTCAGATCAAGTGATGGTAAGTAGACCTGATATGTTGTACTGACCAGGCAGATACAGGAAATGAAAGAAAGAACTGCTATTTTCTGTATTCAGAAAACTGATTGAATAATATGTTATTCATTGTGATGAAGACACAAGAAGAACAACAGGTTGATGGCAAAATATGGCAAGTTCAATTCTGAACATGTTGAATTTGAAGGTTCTGTTAGAAATTTGGATAAAAATATCCTTCAGTCTATAGAATACATGAGACTACATATCAAAATGAAGAATGAGTGGCACCTGGGTGGCTTAGTCAGTTAAGTGTCCGACTTCAGCTCATGTATTGATCTCATGGTTTGTGAGTTTAAGCCCCACATCGGGCTCTGTGCTGTCAGTGCAGAGCCCATTTCGGATCCTCTGTCCCCCTCTCTCCCTGCTCCTCCCCTGCTCATGCTCTCTCTCTCTCTCTCTCTCTCTCAGGGATAATAAACATAAAAACCTTAAAAAAAAAAAAAATGGAGAATGAAACTCGACACATAGACTTAAAAGTTATCATTAAATTTAACAGAGGAAAGTTTTTCTCTCCATGTGTGTTGACAGACAGATGTTTGCACATTTTCATGTTCTTTTTTATCTTAAATTTTTTGAAACAAATAAAAATCTCTTTTAAAATTATCGTGAGCCAGGATTTTTTTAATTAATGTAGTAAACAGTGATACCAAACATATAAGTCTCTATTTTTTATATCACTGATATTCACAACCTTAACCATAATACTCACTCAGGAGCAAACTTCTTGTCAGACATAGAACCACAAAAAAATACACTGCCTAGGACAATCCTATGAGTGAGACATGAAAATTACAAAACATACTCTGCCATATTTTATATTTGTTCAGGGATTTTCTTTCCATAGGAGGGATAATTTTTGGCCAAAATCTTTATGTAGTTTACTCAGAGTATACAAAACTTCAGCTAACCCGTGTAAAGGACCATAGACAGATCAAACTCCTACTCGCATATTTTGAATACTCCATGTGTATCCTGAGCTACGTTAGGCTCTGTTAATATTTAAAGCACCAACTTCAAAAATACTAAGTCAAGCAGTGTCCTAGTGTTACCTGTGTAACTTATAGCATGTTATGGTGAACTGAGTATTTAGTCAGCATCAAAACTTAAAAAAAGATTGATAGATCCAATAGGCTATTCTTCTAAAGAGTGTTGTTTCTGGAACACTGAGCTCATGCTTTTTCAAGGAACACAGGGATAAAATTGTACATGATTGGGCTATAGTCTAATTTATGGGTGAGTCTAAAACAATTTTAGGAGCTTAACACTGCAATAGCCCTTTGGGGTATTAACTCTGTCAGCTGGCTTGCAAATCAGAAAATTGATAGCTCTATTATGAAGGCATGTGAAATCTCAAATACATGGACTGGATGTAATGCTTAACTGCTTTATGAGGTGACCAAAAACTGCTGACTGATTTGTTGGCTTAAATCCTGCTGAATGGATCCCTTTAATTGCCTTAAGAATATTCTGCTAAATAATTCAAAAGAACTGGGCCTGAAAGGGAAGAAATATATACATTCAAAGGGATTATATTTAAATTAGACAGTGTTTTTCAGGCAAAGTTTGATATAAAAATGGTTGGTATTTCAATCATGCTTAAAAACTAAAACCTGAAAACTGAGTAGAAGAGAAGAAAGAAACATAGATTTATTTTTCCTCACATATTCCTTATTTCTTTTTCAATCATTACCACCACACTGAGAGAATTATATTTATGGCAGTTTTTAATTAAAACAAAATATTCTTAGCATAGTATATTGTACCTAGTGGCAAATCAATAACCAGGTTGAGCAAAAAGAATATATTAATTGAACATGTACTATGTACCCAGCATTTCATTAGCTATTCAGTATATTATGGTGGAGAAAACACAATCCCTGCCTTAAATCATCTTAAATATCTCATATGTAATACAGGCCCCTTTAAGTAAATTTTATTGTGAGGATTTTTAAACACATTATGTCATATTATGACTTTAAATACCTTTTTCAAAAGGGCCTTAAGGCATTTTATATAAATACAAATTGCATATTAATGTATAGTAATTGAAGAGATGTAACAATACATAATAGATATGGATATGAGTTTAAAGCACCAAATGTATATTGTTAATTCCTATAAATTCACCAGAGGTGGGAGATTATTCTCAGCTTTCTGGCAGCAAATTTAATATTACTTTGGTACTGGTTAAGATATTTTGCTCTGAAATTGGTAGGTAAAATTGATAGCTCTGGAAGTGTGTAGACATTTTTTCTAATCACCTTTAAAAATTATCTTTAAAACTGTTTCATAAAAATTCTCAGATTCACCTTCTTGTGACTCTATCTGTGCACACCCATAAAAAATTGACCAGGTGGGAACTATTCCCTGATTTCATCCATGATATCACGCCCACCTCATATAACCAAAATTGGACTGACTGGAGCCTTGTCCTACCTTAGAGCAGTCTCCAGCTTCCAACATTTTAACATATGCCTTCAAATTTACTTATACAATATGTGAGTAAGAAACTGGGAAAAATAACAGAATGTTTCTTGGGATAGTCCTATCTGGTATTACAAATATTTCTCCTCTCAGCTATGGTAAGTTCATCACATGAGCACACAGAATTTTCCACCAAAGGAGAAGTATCCTTTCTAATATGCTGGCTAATTATACCCACTCCATATACTATATACTTTCATAATGAAAACAAAACAATGATAGAAAGAAAATTGTTTCAGAAGTTCCGAAGAAAATGTATCCCCAATCATGTCATTATTTACTCCCCCCATACTTTCCTGTACTCAGGAATTCTTTGGGTCATCAATGACAACAGTGTGTCGAAATTTATTTCTAAGATAAAAAAGGAAATGTGAGTATCCCCTTTTGCACACATTCATAACTGGCTCATAATGAATTCAATGCCCACTGAAATGTATTGTGACAAGTGGATTCAGTGTAAAAAAGGAAGAGCTTTTCCAAAGTAAAGTGTGTTAGGCCCCAGCCACATCTATCATGCACAGCCCTGCCTTCCTTGACCTTGGCCACAGAAGATATTTGATTCTGAAGGCACACAGACTGGACATTAATGTATAGTCATAATGCAACCTGTAGACTGTGAAGTCTAGAATCAATGTAACACTATAGGAATACTTAATAAGCACCTTCCCCCCCAGACTTCCATTTTTGGTATATTATTCTTGTCTTCATTTTAATTGAAAATCTCTAATATCCAAATATAAAACCAGCCAAAAAATTAAATAATTTCTCAATACATTAAAGCCTCTGAATAACTCTAAAGATTAATTAAAACCCTAAAGAACCCCTAAAGAAAACTGAGTTTGTTATGGTAAGCCTTATGCTTAAACCCAGTGAAAGTCTTGATATGGTTATTTTTCTGCTTATTAAAATACTTGATTTAAAAGGCAGAAATCTTGGGGTGCCTGGGTGACTCAGTTGGTTGAGTTTCTGACTCTTGATTTTGGCTTAGGTCATGATCCCTGGGTCATGGGATTGAGCCCCACATTGGGCTCTGTGCTGAGCATGGAGCCTGCTTGAGATTCTCTCTCTCCCTCTGCCCCTCTCCCATGCCCCATGCTCTCTCTTTCTCTAAAAAAAAAAAAAAAGACAAAAAACAAAAGGCAGAAATCTCACATCCCAAGAGAATAGTGATGAAGCAATAATAGAGTCTTTCTTCTCCAATAACTTTTGCCCAGGAATCTTTAATTACTACCACCCATGGAAGAGACTTTCTGACTTAAAAGAAAAGGGAAGTCTCTCACTGTTAACAGTCTTCTCACTGTTAATCGAATGATGAAAACATAAGGACAACTTTGTTCAAAAAGATCAAGACTAAGATGCAGAATCATTGGGGAGAACAGATTGGTATCAGATTCCTTTAGATATTTTGATAGCCTATCTATGATGAGATGTTGGAGACCAGGAATGGGGTAGCCTATCATGTTCATTCGCAGAGGACTTCTGTAGAGGCACCTGGATGGCTCAGTCAGAGGAGCATGTGACTCTTGATCTTGGGGTTGAGTTTGAGCCCCACGTTGGGTGTAGATATTATTTAAAAATTTAAAAAAAGAGGACTTTTATAAGATCTCTTATGAGGGAAAGAATCTTAATTCTTGCCTTAATAATAATAATAATAATAATAATAGAAAGTGACTATTTCAAGTATATAAAGTCATTTTTGGGGGTGACTGGGTGGCTCAGTTGGTTAAACATCAGGTCATGATCTCATGGTCCATGAGTTCCAGCCCCATGTCAGGCTCAGTGTTGACAGCTCAGAGCCTGAAGCTTGCTTCAGATTCTATTTCCCTCTCTTTGTGCACCCCCCTCCCTCTGCCCCCCCCACTCAAAAATAAAGATAAAAATATTCAAGTATATAAAGTCATTTTTGATACTAAGATATAAAGATAAAGGTGCCAATATGGCACTTATCTATTTGGAATTGATCTTATTATATGGAGCTCCAAATCTCTTTTACCTTTAGTCCCACATATTTAACAGCTACACATTGTTCTAGTCTCTGGTCTTCTCTGACTCCCAGACTACAGTAGGTTTCCCAGTCTTATGTATTAGTAGCAATTCAATTTTTCTGTTCATAGTATTTAGCATAGTTACTCTTTTCTACTCAGTGATAAAAGCATTTGTTTACTGTCTGTCTAAACTAAACTCTCAGAATTGGAGATCATCAAATACTGATGTCCAAGAACATTCAGTTTCAGGGCATATTCTAGTCCCCTTACCTGTGACAACCATATCAAAACCTTTTAACTCTCAATGCCTACTCAGATTTGTAATACAGATCCAAATGAATTCCACAGAGGAGACTAGGCAAATTGTCCTGCTGTTGAGACATTGCTTAGATTATTTCAAAACTAGATCTGATATTGTTTGGTTCATTATTTTTTTTTAAATATATATTTCAGCAATTTGAAGGCATTTTCCCATTTTCTGTAACATGTATTATTGCTGATGAAAATTTTAATTTCTGTTATTACTTTCTAAATGCTCTCTCTCTCTCTCTCTCTTTATGCAGTCTGGATATTCTTGATCCACAGTTCAGTTGTGAATTTTTTTTTCTGATCTTTGGGACTGAGTGTGATTTTTTAAATTAGAAAAATACTTTTCTTTATAAATTTGCTTTACTTTTTTGTCTCTGTTTTATATTTATATTAGGAATATCCTGGCATTTCTGAAATTAATCCAGGATACCTTAAAACTTCTTTTATGTTTTCCAATTCTAAACCAATTTGTTTAAATTCCCTGAAATTTACTCAGCTTATATACAAAGATATTATATTGGCCTTCAACCTTTTGTTCCCTGGTCTTCAACTTTTCTATTAAAATGTTTTAATATAGACAAGAACTTTTTTTAATTGCTATTTTTGAGCCTCTTCATATTTAATCAATGAGCCATCATTTCTAATAGTAATAAGTGATGATATGTAATGACTCATTATGTTGTAACAGGCACTATTCTAAGTGCTTCAATTATTAGATCCCACACCAACTCCGTGAGTTTTCCTTTTTCTTAGATTGAGAAATGAAAGCGGAGAGGGTTAAGCAAAATGTCTAAGGTCACATAGCACATAATCTTAGGATTTGATTTCTACTTTATTTCCAAAATTGTCTAATCTTTCTTCATAATCTTCCCCTTTTTATTTTAAGAATGTTACTAATCCCATTATTTCTTCACACATGCTAAATATGTATTTTAAAGTCCCTCTCAGGTTACTCTAATTCCCAGTCATAAATGCTCCTAGTTATTCAATTTATAGTTGTCTTCCTTAGCATTGAACTTTCTCATATGTCCATTGGTTACACATATTTTTGGTCAGAGTTCAAATTCCATGCACTTACATCTCAGGAGTCTTATGTGGATGGTACATGTAGGTGCCTTCCAGAGCACAGTTTCCTGGTTACCTCTGACTCTTTTCTACTTGGTTCACTAATTCTGAAGTAGATTGCATGTGAAACTTTCAGACTTAGGGTTTCTGTACCATATCGTTTGCACAAAGTTGATCCTCCAGACTATATTTTATGTTCAGAGTTTCAATTATTCATGACTCAATTTCTCCTTATTTCCAGAACAAAACTCAAGACCAGCATTTAAATATGAGGTTATAATTTCCTGAAAGCCAGCTTCAGACTGGAATCCTTATTCTTCTTGCTTAGTGTACTTAGTCCCTTACTCTCTCTTTGTAGCTGATTCATCTCTAACTTATAAGTTATGTATCTGGTTATTGTGTCTTATAGGTTGCTCAGCTCTAATTCTTGGTTAGCAAAAAAGGTTATGAGGTGATTTCTGTTGTTGTTTTGTTTTAGGGCACTTAGGCATTTCCCATTTCTGTGGGTTCAGAAATACATTTTTAACATTTTAAGCATACATCATCCAGCATTTTTTTCTGATTTGAGCCAGGAAGGCATTTTCCATTCTGTTCAGTCCAACATGTTGGTCAGAAACCCATCCTTTTAAATTTAAATCTATTGCACAGTAAATCTTCTCTAGGAACAGATTGCCAGAACTCTCCTGAATGAATGGCTATGGCTTTGAGCCTTCATCATTTGTGTCATTACTCTTGATACTGAGAATAAAGATATATTTGTTCTTAGTATAGGAATTTAATGTTTTTTTTTTCTTTGTCATTTCACTTCTAAGGAGGCAATTACATCTCATCATGAACAATGGGAAAACACAATGCAATTGCTCATAATTTTATTGTATTATAAAGATATGAATATATTCTTCAAAACTTGTTTTATTCCCCATTGACTTGAACAGTATGGATTCAGACAGGATGTATTCACAGAAAGGTATACACTTAATGAGTGGCTTTTAGTAAAATGTGAGAAGAGAATACTTATCTATTAGAAATTCTATGTGTGTGTCTATTGAGTAAGAGAACTTTCTATATGCCAGTGTAAGTCTGAGTCTTGGACATCTGAAAATATTTCTAGAAGTCACATAATGGCAAAGAAAAAAGAAAATTCAGCCAAGTTGTTCTCTTTAATGAAGTTTCCCTTTATTCCCATCAGCAATCTGCCAAACATGTTACATGTCAAATTAAATAGAATAAAAGATATTCTCAGTTGATCTCTTTGATTAAGAACCCTATTAGTAGAACAGGAAGAAATAGCAGGGCAATGTATCATCTTTTAAATCCTCTGAATATTTAGCTGCTTCTTCAGTGGCCAAAGCCTGGCAATATTTTAATGTTGAAAACTTCCAAGTCTCAAACTAAACCGTTAAATTATTGTGTGCCAATTAGATATAAGATTCATTTCATTGTTAAGACTCTTAATTTAGAAAAATAACACAAAAGGAGCAATTTTAAAAACATTCCTCAACCAAGTGTTGTACTTCAAGAGGTCCTTGAATGAAAAGTAAAAGAACTTCTCCACTGGATTTATTTGCATGTTCAATGTTATGACAGGTGTAGAGAAAATTTGGAACTGGCAAATCATCAATTTAATTTGACAAACACTTATTTAATGGGAACTACGTGCCAGGCATCCTGATAAAATCTCGAATGAGATGGATTCTGTGCTTTGGAAGGGCTCCCACACTTATGGATGAGAAATATGTATAAGCAATTAACTTTAAAACAATGTGCTAAGTGTTATAATAGCATATTATAAAAAATTCTCTTGGAACGAAACTGAAGAATTAATCAGGCTTGTTTTAGCGAGATTAGGGTCTAATCAGTAAAGTATATTTGGATCACTTGAGAAGGGAAGGGTTAAATTTTAGCTAGGGCTCCAAATATTCTGGGACTTCTCTTGTGAGGTGGGGGAGGAGATTCTGTACTTCTACCTGGCGGAAAAAACTACCCATGGTCACAATGATTTGCTGTAACTTAGGGGAGTAACTAAAATCACTCAAGTATATTGAAGATCCATCTCCAAGTAATTAACTATGACTCATTTATTGTCCTAATATGGGAGAAGCAGAAACCCAGGGCAGGGGCAGGTGGAAGAGTCAAATGGATGCAGAAAACCATGAGACACTTAAATGTACCTGTCCTTGTAATTAACTCATTTATTCAACACTTATTGTAACGGTATTGAATTAATTTCCTGCTTCATTCAAGTATGCTCACATGTCAGCTCATACATGACAATGTTCTTGACCTGATACAAAACAGCATTCTTCTTCACTCTTTATTACCTTATTCTGCATTAGTTTTAGCACTACCTGACATACCCTGTATTTATTTCCTTGCTTATTACTTGTTTCCCTCCTACTAGAATATAAGCTCCCTGAGACCAGAAGTTTTATTTGTTTTATCCACTGCTTTATTTCCAAAGCCTCAAACAATGCCTGTACACGGCAGGAACTCATTGTACATATACAGAACGACTGATTGACTTAGAAGTTAGTTATATTATGAAGTACCTGTTATGTGCCAGATATTATCCTATTTTTGTGAAGTCTAAGATGATGATTTCCTCATTTGTGAAAGAGCTAATTTAGATGGGGACTTTAAATCCAAATAAATAAGTGAAATATAGGATGAAAACTGATAAGGAGGTATACACACAGTGCCTTGAGTATTCAGTGGAGGAAATGACCACTAAGCCAAAGCTAGTTGGGAAGATCTCCCCAAACAACTTATTGTGACACTTGGTCAATGAGTAAGACCAATATGTAAAAAAGCATAAAGTCCTGGCAACAGAGGGAGAAGCGTACGAAAGCTCTTTACAAAGACTGAACATCTAGGGGAACTTGGGTAGCTCACTCGATTAAGCGTCTGACTTTTCATCTCGGCTCAGATCATGATGTCACAGTTCCTGGGATAAAGTCCCACATCAGGCTCTGCATTGACAGCGTGGAACCTACTTGGGATTCTCTCTCTCCCTCTCTCTCTCTGCCCCTCCCTCATGCTCTGTCTCTCTCTCTCCCTCTCTTTCTAAATAAAGAAATAAACTTAAAAAAAAAAAAGACCGAACATCTATATTTGGGTAATAATTAGAAATAAATAAAGAGTACCTGAAACATAGTTTACCTAAGTAGAAGTATTAGGAGATAAAAGAGGAAATACGTGTTAGGAAGAAAAACTTCAAAGGCCTGTACAGGGCAATACGCACCAACCTTGAGGTTGTTCTAAGCCATGAAATATGATCTATTTGCTAGGTTTATTTTTTTTTCTAAGAAGAGACATAACTGAATATAATCTATCAGTCATCAAACTATGACTTCCTGGCTACTTCCTGTTTTTGTAAATAAAGTTTTATTTGGAACACTGCCACGCCTTTTGATTTATATATCTACTGTACTTTCATGCTACTATAGCAGATTTGAGTAACTGTGATAGAAAACAGATGGCCTGCAAAACTGAAACTATTTGACCCTTTATAGAAAAAGTTTGCTGACTTAAGAGAAGAAAAAATAGAAGCAGACGGACCAATGAAGAGAGTATTGCAGTGCAAGCAAGGATGATACAGTATTTGAGAAAGACTTGACAAGATTTGTTGAATAAGCATTTGGGGTGGTATGAAGAAAAGAAAACTAGTCAGTGGTAACTCCTACTGGCTGAGAATTTTAGATGATATATGGTCTAAATCCCTAGAGGAAACAGATTTCCTGGTAAATTCTATGATCACTTATGCATGCTCTGCATTTGGTACAGAATCAATAAATATTCATGCTTAGTAAATAGAAGTATTTTTTCCTCCTGTGGAACAATTTCAATCCTCAAACGTGTTCTAGAGCCATGCATTTCATCCATAGTCTTTTAAGACAAAACTCTATGTCTTATTTACAGGGAATATTAAATTAGAGATACTGGTGGCATGTGATTTTTGAGCTGCTGAGAAGGTATATGTGGATTTAACAGAGTAAGAGAAATTCATTAAATGTCTGGACACTAAATGAAGACAGACTGTAAACGAGTCCTGAGAAAACTGGAGACAACCTCAAAGAGTTTGCACTGAGACTTGAAGACCATTGAGGGTGGTCAAGGAATCAATGACCATGAAAAGATTTACATTTATTCTGCATATTGAACAGTGTTAATTGCAGACATAATTGTTAAAGTTCTTTAAAGTAATATTTAGAAGGAAATATAGGGGCCCCTGGGTGGCTCAGTCAGTTAAGTGTCCAACTCTTGGTTTCCGATCAGGTCATGATCTCACAGTTTCATGAGACTCAGCCCCACATTGGGCTCTGTGCTGACAGTGCAGGACCTGCTTGGGATTCTCTTTCTCCCTCTCTCTCTGCCCCGCCCCCACTCACTTTGTCTCTGTCTCTCAAGAGTAAATAAATAAACTTCAAAAAAATTGTTGAAGGAAATATAAAGCTTACAAGTAAATAGAATTTCCCCAGTAGAAACTTGGTGGATAAATGTTGACAAGGACTTCATGCTATATGTAAATTTGAGCATAATTCTGAATATTTATTTTTAAATCTTTATTTCTTTTATACTTTATTGCTGAGCTATCACTAGGTAGGAGTATTATGACTACATTAAAATTGCTTGTATTTGGTACTAGCTGAATCCCATGAAGGGCTTTGGAAAATTATTTACCTGCCATTTCTCAGTTTTTTTCCTCTGCTTTCTCACAAAATCCTGTGAGACTTTGCTAGACTTCATGCATCATAAAGTACAAGGACTTAGAATCAGAAGTCATCAATAACAGAGCCTAGAGAAAGGTCATAATGTGTCACATGTAAAGTACAGGGTTTAGAAAGCTACATGAATCCAGTTTCATAAACTGATCCCACCATTCAACTCATTCAGCAATTATTTAAACTCTCTTGAATCCATTTTTACCTAAAAAACATGGACAGAAATACCTATTTCCTAGGTTGATATGGGGATATAGTACATTTTTATGCATAAAGCATTGAGCCCAGGTTTTGGCACATAATAGTTGTGCAATAAAGAATAGCTTATAGAATTATTGTTCCCAAGTTTGGCTGACTTTCCATTTTTGAACTCTGTTAGCCCTTCTCGCACCATGATACTTTTTTATTCTTTCCCAATTTATGATCTCTCCTTTCTGTTTTCTTTCTGGATATATTGTTTGTTCTTCTACCAGGTCATCCACTTTCCTTGACCCATCGTTCCCTTACCTGAACCTGTGTTATATATACTCCATCTCTCTTGTTTTGCTACGTCTAGAAGGCTATAAATATTTGCATCTAATTCCCCATAGGCTGCTAGAATCTATCCACTTATGAAACCCCAAAGAAGGTGTTACATGTAAGTGTGACCATATAATTTATAATTTACGATTTATAATTTACAGGGATAATTTGGGAAGCCAAAATTAATGCTATTAATAATCACAACAAGGCCTCTGGTGTAATCCAGGACCCTTTAGGGAAAACAGGTACGTATGGTCCTCGTTTTTATAAGCAGGGTTACTATTGAAATTGTACTTCAAAAGCACAGTACGATGTGTTTCCTTATTGCCATCTATCATTCAGGACCTTGCAAATTGTTTCATTTTCTAAAAAGTGCTGATTGGTATGGTTTCTACATGCTCAGGACAGCTTTATGTAGTGAAGTGGGAACTGGCTCAATGCCCCAAATATTTGCAATCAAAAGATGCAGGTGATAGTCTCAACAGCAGAAAACCCAAAGGAACTATAAGGGCAGGTAATCACTAACTCTGTGTGGTACCAAATCACATCGACCATTTTGACAGTGGGGTTTTACAGTGATTCATTTAGTTGTCCAAATAAAGATTGATGCAGATGGCCAAAAATAAATTCCCCTAGTTTTGCTTACCAAAATACAAACAGTGCCAAAACTCATGAATGACCGCGGCAGCAATTAATCTGAGTCACATACCAGATAGCTACGGTCAGGGCGGTGTCTCTCTGAATGCACCGGGTTTAATTTAAAATGGCAACGTAAGGGCAAGTAAATCAATAGGTCGTTCTCCTAGATTTCTGTTGTGTGTGTGGCGTGGAGTGCTGCAGTTGGCAGAAGTCCCCATTAAGTCAGGGAACATTCCTCGAGCAGATGCTATGTGTCAGGCACTGGGCTACACATGAAGGGCGCGGCCCTTGGTTTGCGCGGGGGAGGAAAGAAGCAAATATTTGTGATGCCTGTCAGTACACATCACTCAGGTTGCTGGAAAATGCTTATCAACTCGTTTTTCCACATATGACAGATATATAGGGTGAGGGGGTTATAGCCTTCCCCCCTTTGAAAAGAGAAACGAATCGTTTATGCCACTCAGGAAAACATGCGACAGTTGCTTGTCACCTGAATACTGAAAAGCAGCTTGCCTGCTTGGATCTCTTCTACCAGTTTATTCCCTTTGCTCTCGTTTTTACTTGGAGATGAAGTGTGATTGAAGGAGGGGCTTGGGGATGTTGATAAGGGGTGAACTGTGAAGGTTTTTGTTAGGTATTAACTCAGGCTGGCTGGACTAAATTCCCCAGAATGACATTGCTCTGTATGATTTTGGTTAGGATGGACGATGAGAGACAGTTGGCGGGTAGAAGAAAAGGAGTGGCCATTTTTCAAGCTTCTACACATCGTCACTTATCAGCTTACTTTGACACGAGGCAGCCACTGGCCTGTAAGTCTTCCACCTTCCCAGTATCACCTTTCAGTTTCTCCAGCTCTATGCACTAGATTGTGGGTGCCTACCTCCATAAATAAGGGTGCCAAATCCTATGAGACACCCACACTACCAAGGTCAGGGGAGATGGGAAGTGAGATCCAACACATGCTTGAGGGTCGTGGCTCTTGCTCTCTCCTGCTCCACATAAATTTTTCCTTCCTTATTGCCTTTTTAAGGGACTTCAAGCTCCAACATCAGACACAAGAATAACAGCCTTATAGATACTACATAAACATTCTCATAATTATGAAAACACAAATCCCTACATGGCCGCCTGGGTTCAGTCAGAAGATAGAAACCACACAAAAGGTTAAACAGGAGAAGTTTCATATAAAAAATGATTAATATGACAAGAGAATTAACTTTATGGACACTGTGTGGTATCTTAGGGCTAAGGAAAGAATCCTCAAGGAAGGGCAAACTTGGAAGTCATTTGGATTTTGCTGGAGAAAGTGTGGTTCCCTTCACTAAGTAATGAAATGTTTGGTGGTTTGACCAGGATTGGAATTGGTCTCCAGTTGCTGGATGGGCAGTGGGGTCTAGGGAGCAGATGGGGAACAGATGGTTGGCAGATTGTGGGGACAAGATTGTAAGGACAGAATCTGAGGATAAGAGACCTTCAGAAAGCACAGGCCATCTGCAGCCTTCCAGAAGCAGCAGCAGCTCTCTGTGTGACCCTCCAGGCCCCACCAGTTGCTTGCAGCCCACATGGGGGACTCTGGGGACCGGAGCAGGCAGGAAACCCTCAGAGCAAAAAAAAATTAGGAAGAGATTTCGTTCTGGTTTGCATGTCTAGAGGGCTGAGAAAAAGTTATTGCAAGGCTGGTGCCGCAAGGTCACAGAATGTCCAAGGTCTGGGCTGATGCCTGGGGCTCACTCCTGAGGATGTCTTCCTACCCCTCCCACCCCCACACCCCTGACCCCCTCCCCACTTATGGCCACAGGGCCTGGAAATGGCCCAAAGCCCCTACTTCCTGCAATGTCCCTCCAGCGCCCTCCGCTGAGAGAGCTTAACATTGAGCTCACTTTAAAGGAGAAAAGCTTAAAAGAAGTCTGTTTATCACAGAACAAATGCTGAAGGAGCATTTGGAGCTATTAGGCAATATTTGATGACTGACACATCCTATAACAGATCCTTTAAGATATCCCTTAGTGTGTCTGCTTCTCTAATTGAGCTCTGAACTGATACACTCTTTCATTGAGGTATGGTAAATATCCCGTGAGATAAAATATGAAGATCATGGCATATTCTTAGCTCCCATTAGACATTAGATACTGGTGTTCATAAAAATAAACATAAGCTAACTATTTATTAAAAAATAAGTTTTATTTATGGAAAACAAAATTATATGTGAGGTACACAGATAACACAGAATAAATGAGCCTGGAGAGTTGATGTCTGATCTGGCTTTAGGAAGATAAAAAGAAATTCAAATGAGCATAGATCTGGAGAGGGACACCTTCTCTGAAGACAAAATGAATTCAGCAACATGACATGACTGGAGTGATATATGGGACTGCCCTATAAAATAGTGCTTTCTGAAAGGTGATCATAAAAACCACCTGTGGGTTTCAAAACCAAAGATTCTAGAGCCCCGCCCCCCCCTCCAGCCCCACCCCTTCACTGATCCAGAATTACAGGGGGAAGAGCCAGAGGATCTCTTCATTAAGCCCTTTAGATCTCAAGGTCAGCCAGTTTGGGAACTTGCTACACGAGAAAAGAAAAAAAAAAAAGATGTAGTGTATTGAAATTGTATCTTTCCAATTAATATGGAAACATTTTTTTTTTTATGAAAAAACCTGGGTAAATTTTTTCCTCAGCTTTTAAGAGAGAAATTCTTTTACAATACCACCTCCCCCATTAACTAACGTTCTCTAAAATGGATGAATTATTATTATTATTTTTTTTTTTTGGTCTACGGTCATTCAGGGATTTCTTGAGATTCTTCATCAGTGTTAGTTTCATAAAATATTAGATCATAATGAGTTGAAGAAATTAAAACCACATAAAAAAAACCCTCCTCTTTAGAAATATGTATTTCCAACTTTATCACTTTATATTATTTTCATAAATAAAAGCTTAGGGGCGCCTAGAAGGCTCAGTTGGTTAAGTGTCGGACTTCTGCTCAGGTCATGATCTCGCAGTTTGTGAGTTTGAGCCCCGGGGGTGGGCTCTGTGATGACAGCTAAGAGCCTGGAGCCTGCTTCGGATTCTGTCTCTCTCTCTCTCTCTCTCTCTCTCTGCCCTTCCCCTGCTCTCTCTCTCTCAAAATAAAATACATAAATATTAATTTTTTTAATAAATTAAACTTTAAAATGTTTTTTTGTTTGTTTCTAACTCTTTCACCCCACTGCTACAAAACTCTCATGCTATGACCTTCCTCCTCTTCTTGGAAAACTTCCCTGGCTTATTCCAAGACCTGTTTGAGCCCTTTGGGAAGTATTTTAAATTGTCATGAAGAAAGTATCATTATTTCTCTATACTTAAGCCTCAGAGAAAAAAAATTTTTAAGGTAAAACTATGAATGCCTTACCCTCCATTAAAACAAAGAAACTAAAAACAAGCAAGTAATGGTTTACATTCACTTGGATATAAATAGTGAAATTTATTGATTATTTTGTGCAAAACTTAATATGCTACCTAGATATAACTATGCTAATAAATTTTAAATTGCTTACTTAGGGACAGGGCTAGCAACCAAAACTTTGTTCTCATTGATTGATTTTCTTTGCTTGAATTTATTGGCTTTTTTTTTTTCCAAAATCTGTTGTCTTGTTAAATTATAATTTTGACTTTTCTTCAAGTCCTTAAATTCTTGAGTTTGAGCTCTTTAGTTTACATAGTTAGCTCTTTTTTTTAATTTTTTTTAATGTTTATTTATTTTTGAGACAGAGAGAGACAGAGCATGAACGGGGGAGGGTCAGAGAGAGAGAGGGAGACACAGAATCTGAAACAGGCTCCAGGCTCCGAGCTGTCAGCACAGAGCCCGACACGGGGCTTGAACTCATGAACCTCGAGATCATGACCTGAGCCAAAGTCGGATGCTTAACCAACTGAGCCACCCAGGTGCCCCCATAGTTAGCTCTTTAAGTTACATACCTAGCACTTCCCATTCTTTCTTTTACTCTCTAAAACTGATTTTATTTTAACACCATTCTTTTTTTCAACCAGAGAAGTTAAATGTCAAATATGGGCCCAGTACGTTTTACAAAACTGAACAGTAGAGTTCTTTCAAATCCAAACTCATTTTTTACTTTAAAATATGCTCATTCTTCTCCATTATATATTCTATAAATTGGTTTTAATCACTTTGCTTGCTCTCTTTGGATAGTCTCAAAAGATATTTTGTTGAGCTCCAATTCCTTTTTAGAATTGCTTTTTGATGAGATCCTTACATGTGTAATGTCATCACATTACTTTGAATCACCTTTACATTTGGGAAAATTTTTATTATATGTTATCCTTCGAAGGTGCAAACTTTGTTAACTAATATGGACAAAACAAACCTTAAAATTAAAATAAAAGGTATCAAGGTAGGAAACTATAAACCAGAGCACATGTGAAAAAATATTTAAACACATGCTAATATACTGCAATATAATAGAAGAGATGGCAATAAATTTTTTTTAATTATGGTAAATTGTTCATCATAAGATAATTTATAAATACCTTGCTTTTTATTTAGAATGCAATTTTTTGTTAAGTTTATTTATTTTGAGAGAAAGAGAAAAAGCATGAGCAGGGGTGGGGCAGAGAGAGAGAGGGAGAAAGAATCCCAAGCAGGTTTCCCAGGGTTAGCATAGAGCTCAATGTGAGACTCAGTCCCGTGAACTGTGAGATCACAGCCTGAGACAAAATCAAGAGTCAGATGCTCAACTGACTAACCACCTAGGCACCCCAAAAATGCCATTCTTATTTGATCTAACAGCACAGTTTATTAAATTAGTGGTAACAATGTATTGGGTGTTTATAGCTTATGGGCAAGTGAAATATATGACATCAATATTAGTGGATGGGAAGAAATTGGGAATAACCTATTATAAAATACCTACACTACTTATGAAGTAATATAGTGTTACATTTGAAAGCGAACTAATATTAGTTGTAAACTCTATGGTAAGCACTAAAAACATTTTCAAAAGTATAATTCATATGCTAAGAGAAGAAAGAAAATAAATAATATAAAATGTTTGGTTAAAAGTAGAGAAATCAGAACAAGAGTGGAAGATAAAAAGTAAGCAAAAATAAGGGAATAAATAGAAACTGTTACAGATATGATATTAATAATCCTACTATGTCAATGGTCACTTTACAATTGAATGCTCTTGGTACATGAATTCAAAGAAACTGACAGAGTAGATTATAAAAATGAAACTAAACAATTCTATGCTATCTATAAGAAAACTGCTTTAACTGTAAAAACAGATCAAAAGTAAAGGGATGAAGTCCCATATGTTTATTTTTGCTTTTGTCTCTTGTGCTTTTGGTGTCAAAGCCAAAAAATCATTTCCAAGACCATGATCAAGGAGATTTCCCTCTATGGTTTCTCCAGCAGATTTAGTTTCAGGTCCTACATTTAAATTACATTGACTCTGTAGATTTCTCTGAGTAGCATGAACACTTTAATGATATTTATTCTTCTCATCCATGAACATGGAATATCTTACCTCTTACTTTTGTCTTTTTAAATTTATTTCATCATATTTTAGACTTTTTCATGTACATGTCTTTTACTTCCTTAGTTAAACTTATTCCTGAGTATTTTATTCCTTCTGATGCTATTGTCAATTGAATGGTTTTCTTAATTTCTTTTTCTGATAATTCCTTGTTAGTGTATAGAAATGCAACCAGTTTTTCTATTCTGGTTATGTATTTTGCAGCTTTACTGAATTCATTTATCTGTTCTAAGAGGTTTTTGTTTTGGTGGAGACTTTAAGGTTTTCTATATATAAGATCATATCCTCTACAAACAGAGACAATTCTACTTCTTCCTTTCTGATTTGGATCACCTTTATTTTTTCTTGACTAATTGCTTTGGCTATGACTCCCAGTGCTATGTTGAAAGAAGTAGTGAAACTGGACACTCTTGTCTTATCCCTGATCTTAGAGGAAAGGCTTATAATTTTTACTGTTGAGTATAATGTTAGCTATGAGCTTATTATTATATCTGATCCTTATTCTATTGAGGTATGTTCCCTCTATACACAATTTTTGAGAGTTTTTATATGAACGGATGTTGAATTTTGTTAAAATTTTCCATCTATTGAGATCTTACGGGTTATATGATTTTTATTCTTCATTCTGATAATATGGTGTGTAACATTAATTGATTTATGTATTTTGAAACATTCTTATAGCCCAGGGGCAATTCCCACTTACACACGATATATTATCCTTTTAAAATGCCAGTGAATTTGGTTTGTTAATATTTTGTTGAGGATTTTTGCATCTCTGTTCATCAGGGACATTGGTCTGTGATTTTATTTTCTTGTAGTATCCTTAGCTTGCTTTGGTATCAGGTCAATGCTGGCCTCCTAAAATTAATTTGTAAGTATGCCTTCCTGCCTCTTTAAAAGTGTCTGCACAACAAAAAATATAATCAACAAAATTAAAGGCAACTTATGGAATGGGAGAAAATAAATAACCATATATCCAATGAGGAGTTAATATTCAAAATATATAAGGAGCTCATACAACTCAGTGGCAAAAAATAATAATAATAATAACCCAATTGAAAAATAGGCAAAGGACCTGAATTAACATTTTCCAAAGAAGATATACAAATGGCCAATAGGTATATTAAAAGATGCTCATAATTACTAATCATCATGGAAATGCAAATAAAAAACACAAAGTCATATCACTTCATACAAGAATCTTTATTATGAAAAACAAGAGATAACAAATGTTGGCAAGGATGTGGAGAAAAGGAAATCCTTTACTCTATTGGTGAGAATGTAAATTAGTGCAACCATTACAGAAACAGTAGGGAGATTTCTCAAAAATTAGGAAGAGAATTACCATATGATCCAGCAATCCCACCTCTGGGTATCCAAGGGAAACAAAATAATTATCTTCAAGAGTTATCTGTACTCCCATGTTCCTTTTAACAGGGACTATTATTCACAGTAAGCGAGATATGGAAACAACCCAAGTATCTATCTACAGATGGAAGGATCAAAATATGTGGTAAATATATACGATGGAATATTATTCATCCATAAAAAAGAAGGAAATTATGCCATTTGGAACATTGAATCTAATGTTGGATCATTGTGCTAATTGAAATAAACCAGAAAAAGACAAATACTGTATTCTTTCACTTATATGTGGAAAGTTGAAACAAAAAAAATGTTTAAATAGTTGGACCACAGAAAGGGTAGAATGGTGATTACCAGAGGCTGGGGTGGAAGGGGTGGGAGATATGGGAAAAGGTTGGTCAACTTTCAGTCATAAGATGAGTAAGTTCTGAGGATCTAACATACAGCATGGTGACTGTAGTCAATAATAGTGTTTTGTATACTCAGAATTTGTTGAAAGAGTAGATCTTAAGAGGGCTAACCCTTCCCCTCCCCCAAAAAGAAATTATGTGAGGTGATGGATGTGTTCACTTGATTGTGGGAATCATTTCATTTCCCAATGTATATGGAAGCTGAGAGGTTTTAGAGCAGTGAAACCATTCTGTGTGATACTATAATGGTTGATTCATAACTGTATTTGACAAAATCTATAGAACTATGTAACAGGAAAAGTAATGTAAACAATGGAATTTGGTTAATAATAATTTATTAATGTTGAATCATTGTAACAAACTCATGACACTAATGCAAAATTTTAATGATAGGAGAAACTGTGCAGACAGAGAATAAGAGGATATGGGAGCTCTGTACTTACTACAAACTTTTCCTGTAAATCTAAAATTGCTCTAAAAACTGAAATCTATTGGGGTGCCTGGGTGGCTCCGCCATTTAAGCATCTGACTTCAGCTCAGGTCAGGATCTTGTGGTTCACGAGTTCAAGCCCTGCTTCGGGCTCTATGCTGACAACTCAGATCCTGGAGCCTTCTTTGGATTCTGTGCCTCCCTCTCTCTCTGCCCCTCCCCTGCTCTTATTTTGTCTCTCTCTTTCTCTTAAAAATAAATAAAACATGGGGTGCCTGGGTGGCTCAGTCGGTTAAGCATCTGACTTCAGCTCAGGTCATGATCTTGTGGTTTGTGAGTTCCAGCCCCACATCAGGCTCTGAGCCCAAAGCCTGCTTGAGAATCTGTGACTCCCTCTCTCTCTGCCCCTATCCCACTCACGCTCTGTCTCTCTCTCTCAAGAAATAAATATGTATTTTTTAAAATGTTTAAAAATAAATAAATAAAATATTAAAAGCAATGAAAACAATGAAATAAAAAAACCAGGAAACAAGAACTTTTATATTTCTACAAATCAGAGATGATCAGTATAGACATCAGTATATTTTATTCCAGTATTTCCCCATATTTTATAAACATAAGATTACACTCTAATATGATTGTATATTACATTTTAATTCACATTATAGCATAATATTCCTTGTAATATTACAAATTCTTATGATTTTGTGGTTTTTCAAGAGAGTAAAATTCCATCACTACTTACACTTTGAAGTATAAGGTCATTATGGAGACCAACACAAATGTAGAGATAATTGATCAAAAAATATATATATGTATATATGTATTTTATGTATAAAATTACATAATACATGTAGAAATGCTGTGACTGATTGCCTACCATATCACCAATAAAAAAGATGGGGAAATGATGCCACTAATTTGTGGAAAAATTTAAGAAAGAAGTAGCTAATTGTACTTTGAATTTGATAATAACATTAAGTAACGCTATTCAACCTTTATTCTGTATCAGTCATTGGTGAAAGTCCTTTCAGGCATTATCTGATTAAATCACAATAATAGTTTTATAGAAAAAAGCACTCATGCTATCTTTACTTGCAGATGAGGAAAGTGAGTCTCAGAGAGCCTCAGTAACTTGTGCACTTATCCAAATAATAAATGTGAAGTCCAACATTCAAACTCAGGCAATCTAGCTCAAGATCTCATGGTTATCTCCCAGAGTTTCAAACCACTGATTTATCATCAGTTCTGGCCGTGGGAGAACCATATTATTGTTTCTATCATGTACATAACCCTGCAGCAAGCATTTTATGTAGCAAATAAATTAATGAGTTTGAAAGTTAGTAAAATGTCTGTATGTTATGCCAACTACTCATTGTAATGCATCTGTCACTTTTACTTTTTAACTAAATGATCTGAGAAATAATTATAAGGTTAATTTTGTCCAAACTAATTATTGAAATGAAGAATCAAGGAGATAAAAGAGGGAAAAAAAGAGTCAAAAGGAAGAAAAGGGAATAAAAAAGTTGATATTTCAATTCTCAAGGCTCAATGTGTATTTGAAAACTTAACCTATGGCTCATACTTAAAGGATCCAGGAAGAATTCCATTAAAAAAGACAGAAGGAAATGACCAAAAGGAATTGAGAGAGAGAAACAGAGAGAGAAATCAAGCAAACTTCCAGCAAAGCAAATAAAATGAAGAAAAAAAAAGAAAATAGTTTCTAGGCTCAGTTTCATATCAAACTGAAGAGAAATCTCTTTCCTGCCTTCCCTTGTATAAAGTTTACTAGGCTTTTAAAACTGTTTTCTATTGTGTGATTTTAGGATAATTTTATAAGTCTGGTGTTTAGCAACACTAAAGAAGAAAAGCAAATTGCAATAAATTCTGAAGCAACGTGCTATAGCATACCCCAAGAATAAGTAAAATATAAAAACCCTGAAGACATTTGAGTTGCGATTTACAATTTTTATGTGTAAGATTTCCTTGTGAGATTCTCTTTTCAAGAAACTTTTTATGTTTCTTAATGGTTCCCATCTGCTACAGAACTTTCAAGTTGCTATAGTACAGTTGTACAGAGATGCCCAGGACCTTTTAATACGGGACTTACATACAGGTAGGAAATGAGCCTATTGCCACAGTTCACTTGATAGCACCCGGTGGGCCAGCAGGTCATGGCTTAAGGACTTACATCATAGTGGTAATTCATAATCAGTCCTCATTGAACTCCAGCATGGTTCTGGTCAAAAGTACTGTTATCCTTCACTTCAAGTTCCTTCGTGCTCCGACCCATTGTTTTTACTTTGATAAATCTTCTCTTGAGAATAGAAAGAGCTGTTTATCCTGTTTATCCAATATATGTAAGGTTAGAGACAGTAAATAAGAAGTCATTTATCAAAACAAAGCTACATTCTTCTACATTTATCTCGTTTAGTCCACACACACACACACACACACACACACATCCTCAAACACCCCCCCCCACACACACACACACACACATACACAGGAAAGCTTAAAATATGGGCGGTTATGAATGTGGGTAAGGACAATAATTCACATTCCCATTTCCTAAAATACCTATACATCTTTTCTCCATTGAGATCTTGCTCTTATGAACCCATCTCCACTAATGACACTGCTTCATACTTTGTTAAGAAAATCGAAGTACTCAGAGTTCTCTTTGCACTATGCCCATGCATCTATTGTCCTTAATCACTCTCCTACAAGGCAAGAAAACACTCTGCTCCTGTCAATAGAAAATCCCCATACTTAAGTAATAGGTCCCAACGAATTCCTCACATTCCCAAGGCCTTCAACCTTACGTGTTTTGTTTCTGCCTATATCATTCATTTCTCCCTTCCTCTTGGATCTTTTCTACAAGCTGACAAGCTTTGATGTCTGGAATATCAATCAATCAATCAACCAATCAATCAATCAAATCAACCAAATCAGTAAGCAAATATAAACCCTTTACATACTCTTAATTCTTCTGTTACTTTCTCATTTCTCTGCTACCTTTTTCAGAAAGGAAAAAGAAAATTAACAGAGTGGTTTATATTCTCTGACTGCAATCCATACTCACATTTGTATTTTAAGCTGGTTATGAAAGGTAACATGATAAAATTTCTAGAATTTCTTAGAATATATATATCTTAGGTGAATATATCTTCGTGGCCTTGTGGTATGTGAAGATTTCTTAAGCAGAACACAAATAGAATTAACTGTGAGGGAAATATTGATAAATATTCATCCAGGAGTTCAGAAACTGCAACCCTACCGAAGTTTTAACTTATTTCAGTCTCCAAAGACTCACAAATATAAATAGATTTTACCCAGCTTGCTGAGAATGATGTAGTCAAGTTCGATATTCTCCAGTACATATTAAGCGGTACAGCTGATATTCCTGGGCTATGCCTTATTTGAATTCTATTTAATGAGGAAACTTTCTTTTTCTTTTTTCTTCATTTATTTCCCAGGTCATATTATGGCACACAAAATGATGAGAAGCCCAAGATTACTTTTTGAGGAATTAATGAAGGGGAAAAATCATAAATGTATTTTTAAAGTTAATGATAAGAAAGAAATACTAAGAATGAAAGAAAACAGTGAAGCACGTTGTGCTATGACTAACCGTAGTATGGCCTTGGGCTTTTTTTGATTTTATTGCTTTCCAAATTGAGTTAAAATGCTCTCAATCATAAGTTTCCCCCTTTGTAAATATACACTATTTGTTAAACAACTGAATGATATTATTTTACATATTATTTTAGCTGCATTCTACAAAAGCTCCATCAACACAACCATGTGTAACAAGCAGGCTGGAGCCTGAAGTTGGATTTTTCAGTCTCCTGCATTGCTGTATTTCTCATTTTATTTCTGAAAAATATATATACACATATATACACATAATTCATTACACTGGTATTCCCATTTGTTCCATATCAATTGAAAATAGACTATTTTAGAAAAATTTAGGTTCATCTCTTTTTTTTTTTTTTGAGTTGAATCCTCAGCAGCTTTTTTTTTTAAGTTTATTTATTTTTGAGACAGAGAGAGACAGAGCATGAACAGGGGAGGGGCAAAGAGAGAGGGAGACACAGAATCGGAAGTAGGCTCCAGGCTCTGAGCCAGCAGCTCAGAGCCCGACGCAGGGCTCGAACACGGACCTCGAGATTGTGACCTGAACTGAAATCGGACGCTTAACCAACTGAGCCACCCAGGTGCCCCTCATCTCTTTTTTTTAAATGAAAACCAAGTGGACATGCCTGCGTGCTTTAAAGAATACACTATTTTAACTACCATAACATTTGTTAGTTATTATCAACATTTGTGTTATGTGTATTATTTATTAGTAAAACCTATTTTAAAATCACCAAAAGCCATTCCAAATATTCCTGACAAATGGGATAACTCTATCCTTACTAGAAACCTTTAAAGTTTCAGATCTGTTGAAAGTGAAATTCTTCAAACTACTTCTCTATTCACATGTACTCTTGAAGATAATATCTGGAATTGATATTCAATAATGCATACCTTGAAATTCATCACAGCCTCAATAGTTTTACAAGCAAGAAAGAAAAATAGGTTTCATATAATTCATAAGAAAAAATGCACAGTCAGCTTAGAGAACATAAAATGCAAAGCATGAAAAGAAACAAGTGCTTCCATTTATAAAAATAGTAGCTATCAATCTGATTGGTATCAGTTTATCACTCCTCAAATGCAAAAAAAAAAAAAAAAAAGATGCTGATATAAACTATAAAGATTTAAATCCAGAATGGTAAGAATGAAAACATTGCACAGACCATCTCAAAATAGGAGCAATTTCTATTGTTTTATTGTTTGGAGTGTTCATTTTTACTCTAGTTATTTGTATGGTAAAAAAATAACTATGGCATGTATTCATGCCCATTTCAAAGGGATGCCACTTGGTCTACCATCATTATTTAACAGAAATTTGTTCCAGTTATTTTGAATGGAAAAAAGTATCCATATTACTGAAAAAAATTTTTTCTGGATATTTAGGTCTCCATTTTGCATATTCTAAGTATAATATGTTTTCTTTGTCAACTTTTCTCTGTTTCATGCTTAGTCAGTTACATATTTTTGAACTGCAAGTCATATGCAAGGTTATTAAGGGAAGTGCATAAAAATATGATGAGTTCAGGACAGTTCCAGTTTTGTTTCATTATAAGCTAGGGCAGGACTGTGATAACTGATTTGCAAAATAGGATAAATACCTGACAAAGAATTAGGTAAAGGTTTGACATACCATCCCATTGTAACACTTGCTATAGAAAACAAAAAAACAAAAAACAAAGAAACGTGTTTACATTCTAGGCATATTTACCCTGAGGGTTCGCAACTTAAAACAGATGAAGTAAAGGGGAAAAGAAACATTTATCTATCACTAATGGCTGTTTTCATTTTGAACTGAAAGGACATGTCTGTACTTTTCAGTAATAACAGAATCTATCTCCAACTGTCAGTCTCAGGGAAAAAAAATGTTGTTCATATAAAATTCATAGAACTAAAGGAGTTCCTGTCATAATGCTTTCGAGAGAGTGCTGTCAAATCTCTCTGGGCCTTTAGTTTAAATGTCATTTCTAGTCAACTGCAGGGATTTTTAAAGTGTTTCAGCATCAGCTTTTTCCTAGGGGTATATTGGATCTTTCAGAGAATTTATGTTTCTTAATAAAAGACAATCTACTGCCAATCTTTGTAAAATACTCTTCCAGATAGTGTCATTTGTAAATGACTTGCAGGAGAAAATATGCAACAATCTTTAATTGGTTTTCAAGTGGTAAAAAATGGACAAAGATTGTCGGGATAAGAGCTACATGAAGGAGAAGGTCAAACCCACAGGGAAATGATTATGGGATGCTCCTTCAATCCTACTCACTATAGGGAAGGGTTAATTATGAATCAAAACTCTTCTGGATTCCTCCACAGGGATCCTAACATTTGAGGATTCAAATAATCCCATACTACACTACATCCACACAAAAGACCATCAAGTTATGGTAAGTGTGGAAATGACCCTAGAGGGACATTTGAATATCTTCTCTTTTAGTAACTCTTCCTAACACAGATACCCATGTACATGATCACTTTTATAAGATGCATGCCATAGAAGGGATCTTCTCTTTCTTCCCAAAATACTTTGGAATGGTGTCTGGAGTCATTAATGAAGCCATTTTTTTTCTTCACCCGTGAACCCCCAGGCAAGTTTACCCTCTATTATTACAATTATTACAAAAACTATCTACAGTGGTAAGTCTCTTCATATATTTGTTATTGTTTGCATTTGGAAATTAATACTGCTTATTTGAAGTCTTCTCTCTATTGTATGAACAGATTTTCTAGATGTTGATTCATATATTAGTCCCTTACAGATACTTAATTCTGTCTTTATTAAAACTTTCTGTTGTGCCAGAGTGTTCTATTTATTAATTTTATTATTATCCTTTCAAACGTCTCCTTCCTCCCCTCTTTAGATTTATTCTGTTTTTAGCTTTCTAAGTTACACAGTTGGAAGTATACTTTATTATTATCATCCTATATATTATTTAAGTATATAAGACTATACACATCTACCAAAATATTACATTGTGTTCCACAGTTTTGATCTGTGGCATTTTTATTATTCTTTTGTCAGATTGTAATTTTTACCATGGTTTAGTCTTCTACTAATGTCTACCACAGGTCTTCACCCGGATTCTTCTTACCCAAATTGCTGTTTGGACACTTTGAGGTTTTTTGCTTGTGAAATTGTAGGGCTCATCTGTTTCCTGTCTCTAAGATTATTGTCTTCCATTGCCATGTGTCAAAACTATTGTTTGAGATAAGGGGGTAAACCTTATGCCTTTTACTCTGTCTTTGAGAAACACAAATCACATCATAACTAAAAAAAAAAAAAAAAGTGGCACCTGCGTGCTCAGACAGTTAAGCATCTGACTTGATCTTGGCTCAGGTCGTGATCTCATGGTTTGTGATTTTGAACCCCACGTTTGGCTCTGCACTGGCTGCATGGAGCCTGCTTAGGGATCTGTCTCTCCCTTTCTCTGCCCCTCTCCTGCTCTCTCATTCTCTGTCTCTCTCTCTCAAAATAGGTAAAAAAAGAAAAAAAGTAAAAATTAATAAATAAAAATTTTGAAAGAATTAAAAAAAATTAAACCCATCTGAAATCCAAGAATGCATCGAAAACTAAAGAAATCCAAATAAGAAAGCATCAGCCTCTCCTATTGGAGAAGAGAGCCACCTTGGCTTTTATCCTTAGATGAGCAGTGAGTGAAAATAGGAACTGCTATTGACAAGGATTAAAAAAAAAAACAACAACAAAAAACTGGATTTTTAACAAAGGTTTAAGGGCCAAGTGCACTTAGCAACTTTTCTATAAGAAACCTGTCTTGTGAGATTAGATACAATCCAACTATATACTCTCTACATGAGACACATTTTACATACAAGGCACAGTGACGCTAAAAGTGAATGGATGGAAGAAAGAGGCTATGCAAACAGGAAAAATAAGAGATAAAAAGGCAAGAAGGGATATTTGCCACACGGACTGTGAGATCATGACCTGAGCTGAAGTCAGATGCTTAACTGACTGAGCCACCGAGGCGCCCCTAAAAGTGTTCATTCTTAAGGAGGAAATAAATGTGTGTGGTCTAATAAATATGGTTGAAGGTACATGGAGCAAAAATGTCAGAATTAAGGGAAGAAATAGCAAAACCTACATAATGAGTCAAGATGTTAACAACAATGATAGATAGAATTCTAGAAATCCCCAAGATTATCGTCCCCCGGTTAACCAAACACTAATCTAGGTGCTGCTATGAAGAAACTTTGCAAATCTAATGAAGGTTACCAATCAGCTAACTTTAAAATAGGGAGCTAGCTTAGTTTATCCAGGTGAGCCCGCTGCAATCACATGAGACCTTAGAAGCACAAGAGGAAGGCAGAAAAGTCAGAGACCTATGTCAGAAAAAGAAGACAGAGTAGAAATGAAGCAGAAAGAGAGGTTAAAGAGATCTGAAGTGTGAGATGAGCTCTAAATGTCATTGCTGGCTTTCAACACGGAAGAAGAGAGAGATGAATCAAGGAATGCCTGAAAACAGCCTCTGAATGACAGCCAGCAAGGAAATGGGGGATCTCTGTCCTACAACTGCATAAAAATGAACTTTTCCAACAACCTAAATGAGCTTGGTAGTGGATTCATCCCCAGAGCATCCAGAAGGAAGCACAACCCTGGGACACTTTGGCCTTGTGAAACCCATCATAGAAAAATAGCAGAGCTGTGCTGTGCCTGGATTTATGACCTACAGGACTGTGAGATAATAAACGGATGTTGTTTTAAGCCACTAAATTTGTGATAATTTTTACAGCAGCAATAGAAAATGAATTCAACATCCTTTCTAAGCAAATGATAGAGCAACTAGAGAAAAGAGTCAGCAAAGGCATAAAAGGCATAAAAGGTCTGAAAGATACAAACCACCACCTTGACCTAACTGATATTTATCAATAGTATATCAAAAAACCTACACCATCCACATTCTTTTTGGATATACAAGGGATGTTTACCAGCATAGATCGTATATGGCCTATAAAAAATAATATACTTGAAAGATAAAATCATATACAGTGTGCTCTCTGAACCTAATAGAATTAAATTAGAAGTCACTAGCAATAAGATAATTAGAAAACCTAATTACCTGAAAATTAAATACAGACCTCTACATAGTCCATGGGTCAAAGAGGAAATTACAAGAACATTAGAAATATTTTCATAATAACAAAAATAAAAAATAATCTATGCATAAAGGGAAACTTATAGTGCTAAATGTGTATACTAGACAAGAAGAAAGATCTAAAAATCAATGACCTTATGATACAAGTTCATACCTCAAAAACAAGAGAAAAAGTAAACACGTAGTAACTAGAAGAAAGGAAATAGTAAGGAACAGTAATAAAACTTAGAAAATAGAGGAAATCAGAAGATTCTTTTAAAGGTCAATAAAGTTAATTAGCATCTAACTGGTTTAAAATAAAAATAATACCTAAGAAAAAAGTTACCAATATCTGCAATGGGAGAATATAATCACAGATCCTATACGTTAGATCTTGAATTACAGTATCATGACAAATACTAGAGACTAATATGGGAATATTATGCATAATTTGCACACAAATTTAATGGTTTAGACAAAAAATAAAAATTATTGAAAGACACACATTCCCAAAACTGATCCAAGAAGAGATTTAAAATAGAAATCCAAATAAGTCTATACCAATTAAATAAATTGAAAATATAATTAAAAGCCTTCTGTTAAAACAAAGTGAACAAACAAAACTCAAGGCACAAAATTATTTCACTGGTGAATTTTATCAAACTTTTAAAGTTTAAATAATACCAATCTCAAAAACTCTTCAGAGAATAGACTGGAAGGGAACATTTTTCATCTCGTTAGCCTACCATTATAGTGATGCCAAAACCAGACAATGACATTGGAAGAAAAGAAAAATAAAGACCTGAGAAATAGATTTTAAAATAATACATGTTAACAAATCAATTTCTATAATTAGAAAATAAAAATGATGCACCATGATCAAGTGTGGTTCATCTCAAACATTCAAAAACAGTCTATTAACATTAGGAAGTTAATCACTGTATTTAGCCATATTAACAAAGTGATCATCTGAATAGATGCCAAAAAAAAACATTTGACTGAATTCAAAGTCCGTTCATGAAAAAAAATCTCTCAGCAAACTAGGAATTAAAGAGAACTTACTCAACAGATACCTATAATCTACAAAAATAAAAGAACAAAGTATAAAATCATTCTTGATGTATAAAATCTGCACACCAAAAGTCAGGGGAAAACAAAATATGGATATTTTCTCTCTCTACTTTTATTCACCATTTAACTATAGTTCTAGGCCAAGGCAAAAAGATAAAGTAAAAAAAGGAAAGTCATACAATTGAAACAAAATTAAAACTTTTATTTGCTAATGACACAACTCTTTATGTAGAAAACACTACAGAATCTACCAAAAAAGCTACCAAATCAAATGTATGAATGTAGGAAGGTTTCAGAATACAAGATAAGCATTCAAAACACAATTTTAAAATTATATCTCATGATGGATCACCTGGGTGGCTCAGTTGGTTGAGCCCAACTTGAGCTCAGATCATGATCTCATGGTTCCTGAGTTGGAGCCCTGAATCAGGCTCTGGGATGACATCTTGGAGACTGGAGCCTGCTTTGATTCTGTGTCTCCTTCTCTCTTTGCCCCTCCCCAGCTTGAGCTCTGTCTCTCTCTTAAAAATAAATAAACATTAAAAAATTTTAATGAAAAATAAAATAAATATCTCATGATAAAAAAATAGAAAATAAATTAAAGCTTAATTACTACTAGCACCAAAATAACATATTTAGAAATAAATTAAACTAAAAGTGTATAAGATTCATTCAAAGAATACTACAAAACATTGTAAAAACATTGTAAAAGAAATTTACAGGGACAAAAGTAAATGGAGGGATATGTTATATTGGGGAACTGAAAGATTCAATATTGTTAAAAATGGACAATTTTTTCCACATTTATCTGTAGATTAAATTAAATCCAATTCAAAATTCTAGAAGGCTTTTTGGAAGAAATTAGCAAGCTGATTTTAAAATGTTTATGTAGGCAAATGATCTAGAAAAGTCAAAACAATTTTCTAAAAGCAGAACAATTTAGAAGACATTTCAAAGTGCAGTAATCAAGACAATGTAATCAAGATGAAGCATTGGTGCCATAGGGCAATGGAAGAAAATAGAGCCCGGAAATAGACCTATACTTACATGGTCAATTGAGTTTTCACAAAATTGCCAACATAATTCAATAGAGGAAAGAAATCTTGTGAACAAATGATAGTAGGACAACTGAATATCCTATGGGGGGTGAGGGAAGGGATGAGCCTCAGCTCTTACCTCAAACCATCCATAAGAAAAAACTCAAAGCATAGATCTACCCATAATTAAAACTATTATATTTTTTAGTTTTATTTCCAGTGTAATTAACATACATTGTTATATGTTACTTTCAGGTGTACAATATACTGATTCAACATTTCTATACGTTACTCAGTGCTCATCAACATAAATGTACTCTTAATCCCCTTCATCTATTTCACCCATCCCCCAACCCACCTCCTCCCTGGTAACCCTGCATTTGTTCTCTAGTTCTCTATAGTTCAGAGTCTGTGTGTGGTTTGTCTCTTTTTGTTGTTGTTTGTTTATTTTGTTTCCTAAATTCCGCATATGAGTGAAATATGGTATTTTTCTTCCTCTGACTGACTTGTTTTGCTTAGCATGATACACTCTAGATCCATCTGTGTTGTTGCACATGGGGGGATTTCATTCTTTTTTATGGCTAAATAATATATACTCCATTCTTTCTCTATACATCACCTCTTTTTTATCCATTCATCTATCGATGGACATGGGCTGCTTCCATAATTTGTCTATTGTAAATAATGTTGTAGTAAACATAATGGTGCATGTATCCTTCTGAATTGGTGTTTTTGCATTCTTTGGGTGAATACCCAGTAGTGTAATTACTGGATAATGGAGTAGTTTTATTTTTAATTTTTTTGAGAAACCTCTATACTCTTTTGCACAGTGACTGCACCAGTTTGCATTCCCACCAAGAGTAAATCAGTGTTCCTTTTTCTCCACATTCTTGTCAACACTTATTTCTTGTGTTTTTGATTTTGACCATTCTGACAGGTATGAGGTGATATCTCATTATGGTTTTGATTTGCATTTCTTGGATGAAGGGTGATGCTGAGTGTCTTCTCATGAGTCTGTTGGCCATCTGAACGTCTTCTTTGGAGAAATGTCTGTTCATGTCTTCTGCCCATTTTTTAATTGGATTATTTGTTTTTCTGGTGTTGAGCTGTATAAGTTCTTTATATATTTTGGATACTAACCCTTTATCAGATAGGACATTTGCAAGTATCTTCTCCCATTCAGTAGATTGCCTTTTAGTTTTGTTGATTATTTCCTTCACTGGGGAGAAGCTTTCTGTTTTGATATTGTCCCAAGAGTTTATTTTTGCTTTTGTTTCTCTTGCCCAGGGTGCCTATCTAGAAAAAAAGTTGCTATGGCTGATGCCTGTGCTTTCTTCCAGGATTTTGATAATTTCCTATCTCATATGTAGGTCTTTTGAACTTATTTTTGTGTATGGTGTAAGAAAGTGATCCCCTCTATTCTTTTGCATGTAGCTATCCAGTTTTCCCAACGCCATTTGTTAGAGGGATTGTCTTTTCCCCATTGGATATTTTTGCCTCCTTTACTGAAGATTAATTGACCATATAATCATGGGCTTATTTATGGGCTCTCTATTCCCTATTCTGTTCCATTGAACTATGTGTCTTTTTATTTTGGGGGGGTAATACCATCCTGTTTTGATTTCTAAAGCTATTACATTTTATGTGAAAATACAAGAGAAATATTGCTGTAATTGGGATAAGCAGAGGTTTCTTAAAGAGGGCACAAAAAAGTGCGCCTGGGTGGATCAGTCAGTTGAGTGTCTAACTATGGCTCAGGTCATGATCCCATCATCTGTGAGTTGGAGCCCCACATCAGGCTCCGGGCTGTGGAGCCTGCTTCGGATTCTGTGTCTCCCTGTCTGTCTCTGCCCCTCCCCTGCTCTCTCTCTCTCTCTCTCTCTCTCTCAGAAAATGAATAAAACATTAAATTTTTTTTAAAAAAGAGGGCACAAAAAGCACCAACTATAAAAACATAAGTAGGGGCGCCTGGATGGCTCAATCAGTTAAGCGCCCAACTCTTGATTTCCACTCAGGTCATGATATCACCGTTTGTGAGATTGAACCCCGCTTTGGGCTGTGTGCTGACATCATGGATCCCACTTGGGATTCTCTCTTTCCCTCCCTTTCTGCCCCTCCCTCCCTCTCTTTCCCTTTAAAAATAAATAAATAGACTTAAAAAATAAAAACGTAACTAAATTTCACCAAAATTAAAAACACATTCTTTTCAAAGCATACAATTAATAAAATGAAAAGCCACATTGGGAGAAACTATTTTAAAAAATACCTCTTGCAAAAGGCTCAAATCTAGAACATATAAAAATATTTATAGGGGCGCCTGGGTGGCTCAGTCGGTTAAGCGGCCAACTTCGGCTCAGGTCATGATCTCGCGGTCCGTGAGTTCAAGCCCCGCGTCGGGCTCTGTGCTGACAGCTCAGAGCCTGGAGCCTGTTTCGGATTCTGTGTCTCCCTCTCTCTGACCCTCCCCCGTTCATGCTTTGTCTCTCTCTGTCTCAAAAATTAAAAAAAAAAACGTTAAAAAAATTTTTTTTTAAAAATATTTACAATAATATAACTAAACAACTCCAAAAAAAGTAGGCAAACAACTTGAACAGGCATTTCAAAAAGAAGTTATACAAATAACCAATAAGCACATGAAAAATTACTCAACATCATTATTCATCACAGAAATGAAAATTATGACCATATCTCTATGTCAAAAAATGCAAAACAGCCATTCAGTAAATTTCAACCACCATTAATGATGACATTTCTTAGCAACCTAGAGTAAAAGAAAACCTACTCACCTTCATAAGGGGAATTTATTAGTATCTACAGCTCACATGCTACTCAACGGTGAGATAGTGAAGGCTTTGTTCATAAAGTTTTAAAAAAAGGCAACAGCATTTACTCATATCACTTCAATACTTGTGGTTCTATCAGTGCAATAGGCAAGAAAAAGAAAATAAAATGCATACACATTGAAAGGAATACAACTGTTTTACTTGGAAATTGCTCGTATATGTAGGAAGTTCTAAGAAGTGGTTTTTTTTTAACTCATTAAAATAAGTGAATTTAGGGGCGCCTGGGTGGCGCAGTCGGTTAAGCGTCCGGCTTCAGCCAGGTCACGATCTCGCGGTCCGTGAGTTCGAGCCCCGCGTCAGGCTCTGGGCTGATGGCTCGGAGCCTGGAGCCTGTTTCCGATTCTGTGTCTCCCTCTCTCTCTGCCCCTACCCCGTTCATGCTCTGTCTCTCTCTGTCCCAGGAATGAATAAAAAACGTTGAAAAAAAAATTAAAAAAAAAAAAAAAAATAAGTGAATTTAACAATTTTGCAGGATCCAAAGTCAATACAAAAAAAAAATAATTGCATTTCTTTGTGATAGCATTGAACATTTTTGGAAAATGAAATTAAACATATATATCATTTACTATATTAACTAAAGTAATAAAATATAAGCTTCATGTTTACCCAAACTGAATAATGTGCTATTACTTCAAATTCTGTTTAACACTTGGGTTTTCTATTTCCAATAAAATGTGCTTTAGGCTTCATGAGAGCTAGTGTCTTCAAAGTACATTAAACTCCATGAGGGTTATAGGTCTACAGTGGGACAATATTTCTTTATTTCTACTTCAGAATGTACTTATTTTTTATAGGGTTTTCTAGATTACTCCCCATATACTCGCCCCGACATCCAACTGCTTGGTTTGGCATTTTTGGAAATTCCTCAGCCCATCATAAGGTATCACCAGCATGACCCTGTTTTTATTCCTCAGTGCAGGCAGAAATTATAGTATTGCAACAAAGTACACAGAAAATTGAAATTTCAACTCCTGACCAATAAGCATTATGAAATGCACTTAGCAAAACAGATTAACCAAGCAAAATCACAGTCTAGACTAAACATAAAGAAAGTCCTGCCAATTCTTAAAGTGTATCACTCACTACATGAAAATAGAGATCTGGAGATTTTAACTGCCATAAAGTTATGATTGGTACATATTTTGAATAAAAAGATATTTCATATGCATGATTTGTTTTAACAAGATGCTTAATAGGATTTAGATTTGTCTGTGAAGCCCAGTATATCTTAGTTGGCTTTATTTTATTTGCCTTCTATTTGTATTAAAATCTTTTTCTTATGTTGATTTTTCTCCCAAAATCAGTTATAAGTTTCTCAAGTGTAATGGATAAGTCTACTTTTGCCTTCATATTTCCTCTAGCAGTAGGTGTTCAGTAAATGTTGACAATGAGTTATTATAAAAGAAAATTGATCAGAGATCAGCTGCCAGACTACCTTTTTAAACAGTCTTTTCCAATTTGTTTTGAAAAATGAAGGAATTCACCAACTAAGATGGCGTAATGAATTATACTCTTAAAAACTTCTTATAAATACATCTCAAATTCTAGTCGTATCATACTCCAGAAGATCTGAAAATATTGTCTAATAATGCTCCTATTCATACCCGGCAATCTAAGTCTTTGTTAACTTTTGTTTCAGATTCAACAAACATTACAATCTACCTCCTTTAAGCCAGATGTTTTTAGATGATATTTTGTTTAATCCCATCACAACTGTGTGAAGCAAGTGATGAAAACATCACCCATTTTAAAGATGAAGAATTTGAAACCCAGTGAGGTTAAATAATTCACTCAATTTATTACAACTGGCACAGAAAAGACCTTCAAACTTAGGCTCTCTGACTTGCTACTCAATAACATTCTGTGGTCAGATGGGCTGAACTGATTGAAAGGCAAGAAGATCAAAGCAGAAAATAATTTGTAGGCATTCACTCTTTCTCTCTCTATGTACATATAGTATATGCACATACTAAATATATATATACACAACTATATAAATATTAAATATATTCTCTCTCTCCACACACACACATTATATGTATAGTATATACACTATATACTATATATATTCTATAAGTAGTGTGTATATATATATAGGATATATATATATATATATATATATCCTATATATATACACATATATATATATATTATATGTATATATTCAGGTTAAGTAAAGGGAAAAACTTACTTAAGGTTTTTCTGGGAAATTTTATCCTAGGAAATAAATAAATATGTTCTGGTATTAAATTTACTTAAAATCCTAAGAAGATAATGGAAATTTTTCTCTAGAAACAAACTATTTAACAGTTAAGCTATTGTGAAGATTAATTGATTAGATTACATAAACCATATTTATAGGGTCTCCTAAATAGTTTAATCCTGAGCCACTTTATTTAATTTTTTTAATAAATTTTATTTTAGAGAGAGAGAGAGAGCACATGCAGGGGAGAGGGGTAGAAGGAGAATCACAAGCAGGCTCCTACTCACATGGAGCCTGACGGAGGACTTGATCTCACCACCCTGGGATCATGACCCCAGTTGCTCAACCAACTGAGCCACCCAGGCACCCCTTTAGCCACCTCATTAAAAAATGATACAACCTCTTTTAAGCTACTTATGTCTTCTTCTTGTTTTATTTTAATTTCTTGTTTCATTGATCTTTTATTATTTCTATCTTATACAAACAATAACTTATTTATCTTGCTTATTCATTAGATAAGCTCCATGATGGCAAGTGCTTTTGTATATTGTTTTTATTCTATATAACAAGAATATACAATAGTACAAGACATGTTTTATGTTCACTCTTTCTATAGATATAGATACAGATACAGATATAGATGATATAGATCTCTGTGTGCGTGTATATATATATGTGTATATGTGTGTGTGTGTATATATATATATGTGTATATGTGTGTGTGTATATATATATGTGTGTATGTGTGTGTGTATATATATATATACATATATATATATATATACAATTCTCAAACTGTCTCTTTTTGTGTCTTTCTCTTTCTCTGTATTTGTGTATATGACTAAGTGCGTAAACAGATGAATATGGGATTACATTCCTTTTGGGAAGGAAGTCTAATTGTACGAAACTTTAAGGGATATTTTTCTCTCCAGTGTGAAACTAAGAAGAAGGATGGACCTATTCTTCAGCCTTGCTGGCTGATGCAGATGGAGCAAGAGAGATTTAATTTCTGGAAGCTAAGAGCATCCAAGAGTATTCGGAGTCACAGTGATTCTTACTGTCTAGTGACCTTAGTGTTAAAGGGAGGTCATTTATCCTCTCTCAACGTTTCACTCTTTGAGTTAACCAGCAGCCACTGAACAGTGGCTGCACAGCAAAACACTCAAGTGTACTCACTCCAGAATTGTTGACTTTTTCTACCTACATAAGTAAAGTTTCTGATAACCAAATACAGTGAGAGGAGAGAAAGAATAGCTTGTACCTAAAGAGTTGTTTTACACACTTTCCTTGAGAGTGAATGAATGGAGCCAGATAAGCAAAGAGGTCTGGAAAGCTCTGAGAGAGGCCTCCTTGGGATACTTTAAATTCACGTAGATTCAGAGATGGTGAATGACTACAGAGTCAAAAGCAAACATGACAAATTGAATATTCATCTTAATTGTACTCCAGTTTTTCTATGTTTGGTAAATACTTATAATTTGATTATATAAATATGTGATATAAAAGAATATTTATAATGCTGGCATTTTTATAAATGAAATGCACAATGTGGTCTCATCATAAAATCATCTTATCTATTTTTTCTTGATTTCTCTTTGCTTTAGGATATCTTAAATGATGTTCACCAAATGGTTACAATGGATGTTTCTTCATTATGGTTACAGTAATGATTTTTAATTGTTATTTATGTTTTTAATTTGTTAAATGTTTTACAATGGTCAAGTACATTATTCCAGTATATATAATGCTGTTATTCTTAAAAGCAATCATATAGAATTAAAGTGAGTAAGTTTAGAACCAATCATATTTTCTGATTCTAAAACAAAGCAGCACCAATAATAACAGTAACCAACAATGACAGTAATATTGCATGGGAGTGAAATTTTAAGCAGTTTTTCCTCTGAGAACACTTATACAATAGCAAACTGGAGTACTACCATGAAGAATGAATGGGTGCAGAGTGACAGAGTGTCTAATTTATTGACTAATTTAGTAGTTTAATAAATAGACTCTATAGATTATAGAGAAGCTAATATATATTTCTGCCAAATATTTATTGAGTGAACAATAAAGTACCAGAAGCTAAAGGAAACACAAAAATGAATAAATCTCACCTCTGCCATTAATGAATACAAAATTCAATGGGAAAATTAAGGCCTGTTCAAAATTTATTATAAATAAAGTAGATGTAGTAGAGAGAAGGGTAAAATCATATGTTGCCGAAGGAGTTGGGAAAAATAGGATAAAGTTATACTGGGGTGAGTCAGGGAATGCCAATAACTAAAAAAATAATTTTAAGTGGAAAATCTCTGCATATATTATACATGTAACCTCTGTAACTAGTTCATAGTATTATTTGTCATAGTTTTCAACTAGCACTGTAATAAATAACCACAAATTTGGTGGCTTAAAACAACTGTAATATAGCCACTGAAAGTTCAGTAGGTTAGAAATCCAACAAGGTCTCATTGAGTTACAACCAAGGTGTCAGCAGGACAGGATCTCGGGGAGAATCCATTTCACTCTCTTTTCCAGCTTCTAGAGACCTTCCACTTTCCTTGGCTCATGGTTTTTGTTTTGTTTTTGTTTTTTTTTTTTTTTTTTTTTGTTTTTTTTTTATTTAAGAACGCCTTGAGCCCACCCAGATAATCCAGGAAAATCTTCCCAACTCAAAGTCCTTCATTTAATCGCCTCTGCAAAGTCTCTTTTGCCAAGTAAGCAACATATTTTTAAGATCTGAGAATCGGGTCATGGACATTATTTGGAGCCGTTAACCTGCTTACCACAATCTGCCCCTGGATCCCAAAGATTTGTGTCCATCCAACATGGAAAATACATTCATTTTATTCCAAGGTCTCCAAAGACTTAATCCATTATAGCATCTAAGTCCACACGTTCATCTAAATTTCACCAGCACTGCGTTTTATCATCACAATCATCTATATTATGTTAGGTATGAGTGAAACTTTGGGTCTGATCCATCCTGGAGGACAGTTTGCAAACCTGTGAAGCTCAGGAAACAAGTTATATGTTCATAAAGTACCACGGTGGGACACGCATAGGATAACAATGATAGATTTTTCCGAGTCAGAGAAATTAGTCCTTTCTTAAAAAATTTCCCTTAACCTTTTTCCACATTTTAAGTTTAATATTGATATGCACCCGCTCCTCTGATAATGGGACAGAGAAAAAAAAAAACAAACCCTCAAATGTTACCCTTGCAGCTGAAAAGTAAGGATAACTGGATATATCAGGAAACTTTCCGGTGATTTTGTGTATGGAGCCTGCCACAAGCCAATGAAAACAATCAATTGCTACGTGAGGCCTTAACCAAGAAAATAGTTTTCCAGTTTTAGCGTTAAAAAAAGATGGCAAGTGTGGCTCCTTTTATTTATTTATTTATTTATTTATTTATTTATCTTACATAGAAATAGCTCCATTATTTCCTGATTGGGTAGCGAGAGGCAAGGTGAAGCTGGAGAAAAAGCTTCTGTGGTTGCAACAGAATGTGGAGATTTTGACTTACATAAATCTTGGTCATATTTAATCCTTTTGGAACGAGGATTGAGAAATTGCTGCCTCTGCTCCCATAATAGTTGTAGCAATAAAGTATCAATACAACCTTCTAAGATGCAGTGGGCCGGAGCAGGCTTTTTCTTCGTTACCACAGAATGCCGAAGTCCTGCAAGAGTACTTCACATACTAATAAATCATATATTAGAGAATAATGTATTTTATGCATTTATATATGATATAATAATAGTATAGGGAACATTCTAATTACTTCCATATATCTACTGCATTACAGAGTATGCAACTATATTTATACAGAATTAGTTTATAACTAAAATAAATCCTGCCTCTATAAAATGTAATAAATAAAAAGAACATAGTTTGGCTTCTTCCTCTAATTCTTTTTTTTTTTTTTTTTTTTTAAGTTTATTCATTTATTTTTGAGAGAGCAAGAGAGGGTGAGAGAGAGTGCAGGGGAGGGGCAGAGAGAGAAAGGGAGAGAGAGAGAGAATCCTAAGCAGGCTCCACGCTGTCAACATAGAGCCCAATGCAGGGCTCGAACTCACAAACCATGAGATCATGACCTGAGCTGAAATCCGGAGTTGGGCGCTAAACTGACTGAGCCACCCAGGTGCCCCTTCCTCTAATTCTGAACTTCCTTATTTCACAAAAATGCCTGTCACTATTAGAGATATTCCTGCACAGGGAGTCTAGTTCACCTTTTGGTTTGAGAGGGGTTCGAAGTGCTCCCTCTAGGGACTTGCAGAATCTGAGGTTTTTCTTCTAACGTTAAGAGGTCTCTGCCTTTATTCTCAGACTCCATTAACCAACCTCTACAAAGCATCTGAGAAAATTACTTTCTCTGCAACGGGAGGCCTAGAAATCGCTGTAACTATTTGCCACAGGTTTCTACTACTTTCAAGGCTGGGCTGAGCTACTCTGAGAAATACCAAAAGGCAATGTGTGCATGTGTCTGGCAGAAATATGACTGACTCTTAATCCTGATATCTTCCTGCAGCTTTAAGAAGCCGTGTGCTGTTGAGTCCTCTCCTGCCTCCTTTCAAATTAGGCTCCTCTCCCTGTTGAGTTTTATCGCCTCATTAGTTACAAATGAAAACTCAATTTTTTAGGTTCCAAATATGAAATTTTAACATGGGAGAGCAATATGAATAAATAAAAATTAAATTATTTTGATACTCGGCATAAAAAATTCTGTCTAAGCTATTAGCCCATTAATGGGTAGGAAGAGAGTGTTCTTACATTTTTAGGACATTATATAAAATTCTCAAAAAGGTAATAAAAGTAGTCGCTTCCGCACATCTTAGTAAAATGGAGCTGCACCGCAGCAAATTCGCTCTTGTTTGCTGAAAACTGCCAAAGAGAACTTGAGTTCAGTTCAGGTTACATGCTGAAATCTTCCTCCTATGGATCAAAAGGTTCAACCTGAGCTCCAAGCATTCTCCTGGCTGTATTACTTTTCTTCTTGCTGTATTACTTTTCCTTCAGACTCATCTATACTGTTGACTTTTAAAATGTAGACTCAAGTTGTGCTAAAGACAGATGCTTGCTATTAGTAAGTAGTAGCAGGCAATTACTTAGTGGGTTGTTTTCAAGTTTATCAGATTGTCGGTTGTCTTCTGACTACAACTGGATCAGCTTTCATTCTAGTTTCAGTAGGCATGTACTGGAGTTACCATATCCTTATTGGTGTTTCTCTTCTTGTTGATGAATATTCTGTCAGCCGCTGAATCTTCATAATATGGTGTACTACCCCTAGGATGACTTCATAACAGATCTGTTCATTCTGCCCTGTATGGGTTACAGTGGAAAAGTTTATTATTTTTTAATTTTTAAAATTGATTCATTTGTTGTGAAAGAGAGAGAGAGTGTGTGGGTGCACAAATGGAGAAGGAGCAGAGAGAGAGGGAAAGAGAGAAGAATTCCAAGCAAGTTCCACACTGTCAGCACAGAGCCCAATGCAGGTCTTGAACTCAGGAACCATGAGATCATGACCTGAGCCGAAATGAACAGTCAGTCGCTTAGCCAACGGAGCCACCTAGGTGCCCCTGTGGAACAGCTTATTTAAGATAATAATAATAATTCAAACATTAAAGATTAGTGGAGAAGGTAATCTATATGCTCAAAATAATACATATTTATATGTATATGTATTTCACAGAGCAAAGAAACAAACAAAAAAATCAGAGAAGCAACTGTAGCCAGTGTTTTTGCCCATATATACTACTGCTAGAGAAGATTGCCCTCTGCTGTTAAACATTTGTGACTTTCTAGTAGAGATGATTGAATTCTAGTAGCGTTCTTGAAAATTTAGTATTCAGAGATTCTCCCAATAAATAGTGTTCTTCACAAAAGGAACATGTTATTAACAACTGTAAAAATTCTAGATAATGAGTTAAGTCCTTTCTTTAACCTTATAGATAACATGGTCTATGTCCTCTTTCTAGCACCAGCTTTCACTGTGCTCCAAATAATGTAAAGTTCTAATGACATTGGTAAATATCACTAATGGTTAATATTATTTCAAAACCCAATTAATATATTGAACCAAGCTCAAATATATTTCAAGGAAGTTTTACTTTTGGCCTTTGTTAGAAGAATCCTCCCATGCTACCAGTCAAGAGGGTAAAAGACCCCAAAATGAATTTGAATAACATCCAAGTTGCTGAGTTTTTTCTCTGATTTTATTGCTGTAAGAATTATGTAATTTCTTGACTTTTGAGAGATGACATGGCTAAAAATTTATAGGTGAAGATATTAATTTCTCACTGGGAAGTCAGGAAATGATAGTTGAACACGTGGAAACAAATCTTTATGCTGCCATGCTGTGATGAATTGGAGATTGATAAAGTTTACTTGGTAATGTGGCAGTAGGGGAATGAAAAACGAGATGTCGGTTCCAATAACAGTTAACTAGAACGATTACAAACGTCTATAATGTCACATTAAAGTTGACACGGTTTTTACTACAACTTGGGATAGAGTCACAGAGTTTGTCCTGTGTTGATTTCAAACTTGAATAGAAGCTTCGAGATCTGATTATTTTGCAATCTTCAGACTCCATGTAAATTTACTGGTCATACCACATGTGTCACACATCAAATGTGGAAACATCCATAATTATGTCATTTTGTACCACATAGACTGGAATCTCCAATGCACCCATTTCTTCAAAGTTAGAAGAAATGGACAAAAATCTTCTCTCAACTATGTATCTTATAGATGCATTTTGAACCCATTTATTTCCCATTTGTTCCTACCTAAAAAAAGGATATTTCAAAATATGCCTTTTTTTCCCAAAATATTGATTTTCCTTCCTTCAGTAAGGTTCTGTGTGTGTACTTCACTACATTAAGAAATCTTATCAGGATACTTCTCATTTGCATTTTAGCCAAAGAGATACCTGATTAATTACATGTAATGATTCCTTTATTTGGGTTCAGGGAACAGAAGAATCACAGTGAATGTTTTATGGTCATATCAAATAAGCGTTAGAGCAAGGACTTGAACTCATGGTTCCTATGTTATGGTGTTCTAGATTCTGAAAGTCTCTCTATAGTTTTAAATGTAAATTTTGTAGAAAAAATAAATATTTGCGTGACTGGAACTTTATTTCAAATTTAATTTTCAGTGGAATGAAAGTTTGCCTTTTCTCTGAGTGCTATTTATTTTTTTCAGTTTGTGTATATTTTCAGTATTTTGTATTTTCTGTGAAGATAAAGATGATTTGTTATATTTGCTCTTAGAATTAAGTTCAAAATTTGTTATGATTTAACAATAATTTGTTAAATACACATTTTTTCAATATCAGAGGAAACAACTAAAATATGAAAGAAAATCTGTGCCCAGCAATAGCTTACAATTCACTGTGGCAATAGGATAGAATAGAGAAAAACAAATATGACTATTAAAATAATAGAGATATGTATATGATTAATTATTAAAAGAAAAATTTAAAGAGGCAGGTTTCAAGGTTTTGTTTCATATTCCAAAAAAAAGACTTGATAATGATGCTTTTCCTCCACATTTTTTAAAACACTTAAATTGTTTTATAAGTTTAAGTGGTTTGAACTTTTATATTCATGTATATATAAATAAAATTTAACTTTTTATTTGCTATGACTATGAGGTTCTAAATTAAAAAAATAATTGGGGTTATGTTATTGTTGCGATTGCTTTTAAAGTAGAACTGATGAGGGGTGCCTGGGTGGCTCAGTCAGTTAAGCATCCAATATTGACTCAGGTCTTCATCTCACAGTTCATGAGTTTGAGCCTCAGGTCGGACTGTGTGCTGACACTCAGAGCCTAGAGCCTGCTTCAGATTCTGTGTCTCCCTCTCTCTCTGCCCCTCCCTACTCATGCTCTGTCACTGTCTCTCTCTCTCTCTCTCAAAAAAAATTTTTTTAATTAAAAAAATAGAACTGATGGAAAACAAAACTCTATTAGAAAATTTGTTAATTATTAAACATAAAAAATAAAACATTGAAAATGTTTCTCTTTGAGATTAAAAATGTTTTATAGTATTTTATATCAATATAGGAGTATGATGTCCTGCTAGGAGAACAGTTCAGCATCAATGTATATTTCTTTTTTTTTTTTCTTTTTTTTTTTTTCATTTACATTTGAAGTGCTTGAAATCCTCTGTATATAAACAAGTAGATAAAAGTGGCAAGGTATTTGATGTTGGCAATGTTGTTCAAGTATTTGAACTGTTTCTAAATTATATACCAAAAATCATGTACCATTTTTCAATCAACAACTATCTAAATGGTAGTTTATCTGCAAATTTGAATTTTCCTTAAATCAATGAATTTGATTGAAGTTAAAGACACTAAAGTTAATTGTTTTATTTATTTCTGTAGAGTATATATTATATATATACATCTTTATTTCTGAAGATGTATATATATATAGATAGATAGATGGATGTATATATATATACACACACACATATATATGTGTGTGTGTATATATATATACACACACATACATGTATATATATACACATATATGTATATATATACACATACACGTATATATATATATACACACATACACGTGTGTATATACATATATATATATACACATACACGTGTGTATATACATATATATATATATATATATATATATATGTATGGGCTTTACTGAAACTAAATATCTGAGAATCATATCCACTACTTTTTTTAAGGGGTACCTTGTCTATCGAGTTAAAAAGAGCTGAAATAGGCATTTGAAACAACCTCATAAAATTGGAAGTACTTTAGGAGTTTTCCTATTTTCTTTAATGCTTGTTTATTTTTTTGAGACAGAGAGAGAGAGAGCGAGCGAGCAAGCGTGCATGAGCGGGGGAGGGGCTGAGAGAGAAGGAGTCACAGAGTTCAAAGCAGGCTCCAGGCTCTGAGTGGTCAACACAGAGCCCAACGCGGGGCTCGAACCCAGGGACCAGGAGATCATGACCTGAGCCAAAGTCAGATGCTCGACTGACTGAGCCACCCAGGTGCCCCATGTGAGGAGTTTTTCCAAGTGACTTGGTCATATATGTTGCCTTCAGGAATAAAATTTAATTTATTTAGTAGATGTTAACAACAACAACAACAAAAAAGAAGGAAAGCCTTTAATAAAATATTTCCATATATAAAAAAGAAAAGAAGGGATTTGCTTATAGGAACTTGAAGGATCTCTCTCATAGATGAGCCTTTCTTCTACAGTTGCTGGGAGATGTAATAGGTAATGTCTTGGAAATAGAATTGTCCGTGCCCCCACTATCCCACACTATAGTACTATATACTTGAATTTGATTTTAAACATTCTAATTGCTTTTTATATTTCCCACTTCATTTACCATGCTTCAACTTGGGTCAGGGAGAATCATGAAACCTTCCAAGAGGGATGATACCCTCATTAAAGGAGGCTTTTCAGACAACAAGACTTAATCTTGTTTGTTTGTTTGTTTGTTTGTTTGTTTTTGACCCTCAATGCACTATAGGAGGATTCTTGATGAGTAAGAGTCATACGTCTCTTCCTAAAGTAAGAGAAGGCAATTATGAAAAAGGAGATGTGAATGGACCCACTATAAATCTTACAAGAAAATTCTCATAAGATCAATTTCCATGAAAATTCAAGTACATTATGGATCCAAGCAATGAATCCATAAAATCCTTCCTGCTTCAGATACCACCGACCACTACTGATGTAAAACACGTAAATATATATAAAATAAAACCTTATATTAATAATTAAACAATTAATCAAATAATATACTAACATAAAATACATAAAAGGAGTGAACCTGAATACGGTCCAATGTCAATAAAGGCCCCTATAGGGGATATAGGTACTGGATTCTATCTGTAAAGGTGAGTAGGCATTTGGCAAAGAGTTGAGGACAGGGACCTCCAAACTTAGCTAAACACAGCAAAGATTTTTAGAATCAAAAGATGTGGCGTTTGGTGAGGGGGAGAATGAAGAGAATAATTTAGCTAATGTAAAGAACTTTCTTAGATTAGGCAGGGGTGCCTGGGTGGCTCGGTTGCTTAAATGTCAGACTCTTGATTTTGACTCAGGTCATGATGTCAGTGTTCATGAGATCAAGACCAGCATCCCGCTCTACCCTGACACTGCAGAGCCTGCTTGGGATTCCTCTCTCTCCCTCTTTCTGCCCTCCCCAACTCTCTCTCAAAATAAATAAATAAACAAACGTTAAAAAAATAAAGTATGCTTAGAGAGGTCCTTTCTACCTTGAGTTTGAGAAGGCAGTGCTTAAATTTTATCATGTAGAAAAATACCTTTCTCAGTATAAACTTTGGCCCACCTGCTTTAGAATCACTGGGAGTACCACTTAAAACTCAACCTTGACCCTGATATCAATCCTACTCAAAAAGATATCTACAGTGTCTTACATATGCATTTAAGTCAAGTACTAGGGACACCTGGGTGGCTCAGTCATTCAAGCGTCCTGCTTCTGCTTAGGTCATGCTCTCCTGGTTCCTGAGTTCCAGCCCCATATCAGGCTCTGCTCTAACAGCACAAAGCCCACTTTGGATCCTCTGTCTTCCTCTCTCTCTCTGCTTCCCCTCCTCACAAATGAATAAACATTAAATTAAGTACTGAGGGGATATTTATGTAGCCTAAAAATAGGGCACCTCTGCTGTACATGTTTAAGAATACTGAGTGAAATGGAGCATGAACAAACATTTATGACACAGAAGTTTTGGAGCTGCATTAACTGAACTAGTAGACTACAGAGAAGTTAGGTCAATCCAGGGAGGTTGATAGTCTGAGAGACTATAAAACAATAGTGTCCCTGGTGGAGGGAGGCCATGCTTAGGAAGTAATGAGGTTCCTTGTTTATATGGTCACCAGTTTTATCATAATCTAACTTTATTCCTATTTGAACTTAATCTTGTGGTAAGTTAATTATTCAATTACTCATACGTGGGTCTTTTAGATTCCCTGTCACGTTTCTCAGAACAGAAAAAAACAAAACCATCCAATTTCAGTCTAAATACATAGGTGATCTAAAACAAGGCAGAGTATCAGATTAAAGATTATCTTACAGCCTATTATATGTAAGCACTCTACCTTTCTAATAATCTGTAAAAGTAAAATACTCAGAAAGTATAATGCAACTTGCTTCCCCTGGTATAGTTGAGAAATAAACTATTCATCCTTTCTTCTAAATACGCTACCATGATTTGGCCTTTCACTGACCTTAATTTCTCTAGGAACAGGTTCTTGTGGAAATGCTTCATGTCAGGTTTGCTCAAGGAAGGAGACAAGGAAGAAAAAAAAATTGTAATAAAGGTTTGGTAAGTAACTGACATTAAAATGACCTATTTCTTCAAAATCTTGATTATTGGCTAGGAAATGAAGAAAAATATTAGAAAAGAATATAAAAGCTGATAGAGAATAAAGAAAGAAAAAAGGATGAAGACTAATTTTCATTCTTCTGATTCCTTATTTTTAACTCAAGGAAAAAAGTAAATTTTCTGTAAAGAAATATGTATTGTATATAAGAATTCATTTCCTCGAAACCCAAGAGCAAATGTGTGCAGATCCTGGAGCACCTGGGTGGCTCAGTCGGTTAAACATCCGCCTTTGGCTCAGGTCGTGATCTTGCCATCTGCAAGTTCGAGCCTCACATCTGGCTCTGTACTGACAGCATGGAGCTTGGAGGCTGCTTCCAATTGTGCATCTGCCTCTCTGCCCCTCCCCTGTTCATGCTCTTTCTCTCTCAAAAGTAAATAAACATTAAAAAAAAAGTTTAATGTGTACAAATCCTGCCTTATAAATAGCCCAAATATTATCCTTCTTACCAACTTTAAGATTTTTAATTTGATGTCTGAACACTGTTGTTGTTAGTGGTAGTGGTGGTGAGTTTTTGTTGGTGGTGGTGGTGGTGTTTTATGAGAGTCCCTCTCAATATGCTGCATAAGCACCAAATTCAGCCTGTCACAGTCCTTACAAAGTGCTTCTATTTTACCTGGTAACACTTGACCAAAGGTGTTAAAATGCAACCAGGCATAAAATATATCCATGTAACTTTAACATAATATAAAACGTTAAGTGACCATGAGAGAGAAAATGGCGCCCACGTAAAAGTATTCAAGGAGCACAAGTGGGAAGAGTTTCACCAAATTAGGATCAAAGATTTTTCAGTCCCTCCCCCCATTCTCTTCTTGTTACCTGCAGATTTTGTAACCTACATAGAATTATTACTATTAGCATACTGTGGCTAATTACAGGATTCTAAGTACAGTGGAGGAAGTAGGCTTTTCTTATTTATCTGGAAAGATAAAAAAGGAAGGAAAAAAAAAAAACTGTTACACTTCCTATGTAGTACAATGACAGAGCATCCAGAGATAGAAGAACATCAAAAAGGGTCAGTTTTTACTCCCACTTTGTCTTTTTGTATTATATGGCTTAGTTGTGATAGAGATAAAGAGTTAGGAATAGTCAAGCCATGCCTAATGGGACTCTGAGGCTTACACCTGAGGAGGGTGCCACTGACTCAAAATAGTGATTCCAAACACATGTGATATTAAAATGTGTATCAGATTAGGGTAAGGGTTTCTGTCTCCAAAGATTCTACCAGGGGATAGCACATGGCAACAGAAGTCTCTATTATGTGGTGAAAATACTCAGAGTAAGAGTTTTAATGTTCAAGATTATCCATAGTAGATGGAATGCAATCCCAGGATGTTGAAATACAAGAAACTGGTGGCTGGGGAAAGGGACTGGTGTGGCCAACGCAAAGTTACCATCCCCAGGCAGGAGGCTAGCAGAACTCACTTGTACCTGGGAACCAGGCTGGGAGATGTCAGGGGATAAATATTATGTCTTACTCTGCTTTAGATCCCCAGTACCTGCAACACGGTAGTCCCTGTCAAATATTTGAAAGAATAGGTGATAAAATAAATAAACAAAGACAGACATAGACCAGGCTCACGTACGAGTGGTTTACAACAAAGACTGAAGACTACTGTATATGTTCATGGTCTGTTCTTATCTAGGCACAGTGTGATTTGGAAATTAGACCCAGTGACTGAAGGCAAAAAAGATAAATTTCAGAATCCACTGACTTGTTAGACTGAGCTTCCATGAGTATCTCCTACTTCAGCCAGTATCCAGAGCTAAAGTCCTCATCTAAAACAGATGTACTAATTGGAGAATCATGAACTGATATAGATATACCAAATTCTGGGTCCTTCATGAATTTACTCTAATATATACCCAAGTATCTGGACTTTCTAGATCCATGTAGCTGTCAATCAATGTGCATCCATTAGGTTCTGCTAGAAATAAATATATTTGCGCAAATAATTAAGAAAGGATTTCCTTCAGAAAAAAAGGAAATCGCCTTATATTTAAGCCTTTGTAAAATCTCTCATAGGATAGAGACCTTTCTGAATTGGCTTATTTCAAACAACACGCTACTGTTGGACGAAGACCCTGCAGGCCCCTTGCCACACAAAGTGTGGTCCTCAGAGCCCAGTATCAGCATCAGCTGGGAAATGCAGAGTCTTAGGCCTTCTCCCTCCTTAGGGAATGAGAATTTGCATTTTAATGAGATCCTTAGGAAATTTGCATGCACATTAAACTTTGAGACGGGAAGGCAATATTAAGCTTAGATGTTTATAGTAGTATTCTGTCTAAATCAAGTAGGAGGCAAAGAAATGAAAATGGAGATGAAGTTTATTTCATTTTCCTTAGGGTTATGACTACACAATTGAAAACCTTGGCGTGTGTGTGTATGTGTGTGTGTGTAGATATGTGTGTATTTTGTTCTCTTAAGAGTCATGTGTGGATAAAATAAATAAGAGTGAAACCTGATGAGTAAAGAAATGACACCTCTTCAGTGTAGTGAAAACAAGGAGAGTAGAAGGGCTACAATTTATTAGACATTCAGCAGATGCGACCTCTATCTCAAGCAGGCCACTGGTACAGCCCATTGAAACTGGAGTCATCTAAGGATGTAGTCCCAGATTTTTCAAGATATGGAAATAAATTTGTGCAAAGTTATCCAGTTGTAAGCATTAAAATCTAATTAGATTTTATTTAAAAGAAAGGGAAAAACAAAACAAAAACAAAAAAACAAAAACAATGCTGTCTGAGCCAATACTTTGTGCAACAATAATCATAGATCTAGTGTGTAGATTGCCATTCATGACCTGTTTCCATATCCCTGAGACAAGACCAAATATAAATGCATACTCATTTGAATATCCAGGCAGTGTAATGGTTTGGTAACGATTTGCCTAGATTAATTTAAGCCTGATCTTAATTAAAATAGTATCCCTGCCTAGTCCTGAGGAGCCCAAATCTGAAGGGTTTGGTGTCTATAAGCATCACATTGACATCTGCAAGCCCTATTTCACAAATATTTGATGTATACTTAAAACATGCATTGTCATTCATATTTCTGTGAAACTAAGTGTTTGGACAAAAGAATTTAAGAACTCCTAAATGCCATTTATTGAGAGCTTCTTATATGTTCATCACTCTTTTGCGACTTTATACACCCACTTAGTACAGAACAATCCTAAGTAGTAGTGTTTTCTCTATATCACATTTAATGGAATCAAGAAAAAAGCACTGGAAAAAAAGACTTCCTTTCCATGACTCCCAGTAAGGTAATTGTCTCCAGACTGTATAGGTGGTTTCTAATTGCCAGAGGCCACCTCCCAAGCTGGCCAGCCCCAGCTTAAGCTCTAGAGACAGGCAAATCTCTTCTGCAGCAATATCACTGGCTTTCAGCTTTTTTCCTTACCTCTTGTTCTGCAGTCAATACATCTGTTGTTTCTTTCCATTTTACTTTGTATGGTCATCCTGTCTGCTAACCTACATTAATGACAACCATAAGCTTTCTTCTACTTCCAACTGTAATATGAAAATGTAACATAAAAATGGTTGTATTTCAAAAATGAATACATGGAATAAATGAATGATGAATGGCAAGATAGACAAATAAATAGATAGATATTAAAGACCTATGACAGAAGTGTGGAGAAAGTATTGACTTTTTTTTTGACAATGGGGACATTTTGTATACCCCCTCATTATACCCACTCATTACCTCTCATTGTGTTTTACATATAGGACTAGCTGTTACCATAGATGTCCTTGCTTTTAGAAAGGAGCATTCTATACAGATTGTTTCCTTTGAATATTCATCAAATAAAGCACAGAATTGGGTATTTTTATCCCATTCAGTCTTTAATGGATGATAAGAATCAAAGCAACTCATCTAATTGCAATTTACCTACTATGAGATGATTGTCAAAACGGTTATTACAAAGCAAAATGAACCAATTTAGTGAACAATAAAGCATCCAATACTGTTGAGAATGTGGAGTAACAGGGACTGTCTTCTTTGCTGGTAGGAATTAAATTGGGTAGATCAACCATGAAAGACAGATTGGTGGTTTCTTGCAAAACTAAACATGCTCTTACCACACAATCCAGCAATGGTGTTCCTGAGTATTTACCCAAATGAGCTGATAACTTATGTCCGCACGAAAACCTGCACATGGATGTTTAGAGCAAATGTATCCATAATTACCAAACCTTAGAAGGAACCAAGATGTCTCTCAGTAAGTGAATGGGTAAACTGTGGTACATTCAGACAATGGACCGTTATTCAGAGTTTAAAAGAAACGAGACACCAAGCCATGAAAAGACATGGAGGAAACTTAAAGGCATATTATTTATTGAAAGAAGCCAATCTGAAAAAGCCAAGTACACAATGATTTCTATTATTTGACCTTCTAAAAAAAAGGCAAAACTTTGGAGACAGTGAACAGGTCAGTGGTTGCCAGGTGGCCACAGGGGAAAATGAATAGGTGGAATACACAACACTTTTAGGGCAATGAAAATGCTACATATGATGGAGACAGGCCATTATACATTTGTCCAGACCCAGGGAATAATCAACATGAAGAGTGAATTCTAATTAAACTGTGGTCATTGGGTGATCATGATGTACGAGTCCAGGTTCATCAGTGTAACAGATATACCACTGTTGCATGGGGGATGTTGATACTGGGGAAGGCTAGGAATGTGTGTGGGGCAGGGGGGATATGGGAAATCCCTGTATCTTCCCCTCAATTTTGCTGTGAACATAAAACTGCTCTACAAAACATAAGATCTTTAAGTTAGTTGGCATGCGAAGAATCAGGACAGTGTGAGAAGAGGGAAATGGAAAACAACCATTTTTCCAAAGAAAAGCAAATATTAGGTGCCAACCCTGAGAGGACTCAGATGTTTGAACAAAGATTGTTCACAATTGTAACTATGCTCCATAAGCTAATAGTATGCTCTTGAAATTGATGACGGAATAGACATTATCAGGGAGAAACAGAAACTATGAAAGGAATCCAATGTTAGTTTTGACATGAGAAATAAAATACCTCAAATAACAAAAATTCATTGGACGGCTCCAATAGCACAATGGAAAAGACAGGACAAAGAGTGATTTGAGGACAGAGAAGCAGAAATTATCCCATCTGAAGCACAGAGAAAATAAAATTCAAAAAACAAAAGAACAAAGAAGCCAAGAGTCTTGAATCTGGTGGGACAACATAGAGAGGTCTAACATTCATTCATGTCAATGGAGTCTCAGAAGGAAAGGAGATGAAGAATGCTTCGAATAATGTATTTGAAAAAACAATAGCCCTAAATACCAAAATTTGCTGAAAGGCATATTTGTAGTTTGAAGAAGCTCAACCAACTCTACAAAGAAAAACTCAAGATAATCATGATCAGACAATATTACCAAAGCACTGAAAACCAAAATGAAGAAAAGCCAGAGAAAACATTACACATAACATAGAAAGAAACAAAAAAATTAAATAACTATGGATTTCTTACCAGCAACTGTTATTGGAAGAGGTCATCAAGAGGACGTGACCGCTAGTTGACCCTTGAGCTACAAGGGGCAATTCATTGAAGGCCCCTCACCCCTCACCTCTCCTTGGAATATAGATTTGGTCCACCATTCCCACACCTGGAGCTATTTTAAAGGTTGAAGCCTTGAGAGAGCAATGTGGTATTGAGATCAGATGAACCTTGTTAAGACCTCTATATAAATGTAAAGAGTGTGATGAGGCACAGAGATTTACTTGTCCTGAGGTTGCCCAAGGCGAGTGTTAAGTTTCCTTGCACAGGTAGGCCAGCCACCTACCTATCTGGTACCCTTTACCTCCTCCTTCAGTCTCTCTGCCTTCCAGGCACAGGGGCCAGGCTGCAAACCAGCAACCACGGAGGTGAGAGGAGTGGAACATCTAAAAAGTGCTGAAGGAAGAGAACTGTCGGTCTGGAATTCTATAGCTGACAAAAATGTCCTTTCCAAAGGAGACCAAATGAAGCCTTTCTAAGTGAAGGAAAACTATGATAGTTTTCCAATAGCAAGCATGCGCTCAAAGAAATGCTAAAGCAAGTTTTTCAGGTTGGAAAGAAATAATAGCAGAAGGAAATTTGGAATGTCAGGAATAAAGGAGAAACAAGAAAAGTGGTAAATATCTGGGTAAGTTTAGTATTTTCTTCATTTTGAGAAAACATCTATGCCTGTTGAAAACACGATCTATAACACTTCTAGTGGAACTTTCATGATTACAGATCCAATACAGGTGAAGTTATAACCTAATTGAGGGCAAACTCACTACGTCGTTCTAAGGCTTCTTTACTTGGTATGGAATAAAATTAACTTCAAGTAGCCTGAAAAGTTACTTATATATTTTGTAATCCCTAAAACCACTACAATACAAAGAAATATGGCCAAAAGCCAAGAAATGAGTTAAAATAGAATACTGTATGAAATGTTGATATAATCTAAAAGAAAATAAATAAGATCCTTTAATTCATATATTTGCAGATACATTAATAGATCTATTTGAACAGAGACTTTCTAAGAGGAGTGTGTGTTATGCAACATTTCCAAAATTGATCGCGTTAAGTCAAAGTTTAGAGGATTCTATACTTAAGTATTATTACTTGTTCAGGAGCAAAATGGGTTACATGAAATACTTGGTTCTGTGGAAAGGACAAGAGCTGAGTTTTCAGTTTTTTTGTTTGTTTTGGGGGGGGGTTGTTTTTCGCTTTACATGTTCTCAAATGGGGGTAGGATGAATTGATGACAAAGAGTTGGCACAGAATTTACTTTGTTGGTATTGATACATAGATATGTGGTTTTTGTGTTCCAGAAGTTTTTCTCTGTGAGTACAAATGATAAAGCTCTAAGACATTAAATTGTAGAAACAGGAGATGATGAATATACCTATATACAGGTTTAAAATCAAATAGGTAGCTGATAACTTATGTGAAGAAAATAAAATTGGAAAGTGATATTGGATGGGTAACCTGTGATATGAGAAATAAATAAGGAAAAAAGTAGCCATGTAAAAAACTAAGGGAAACTACAAAAAGACACTAAAGAAACTACAAAGATTAGTGTGATAGAGCAGTAAAAAGAAAAGATAGGGAAAAATGGCCACCGAGGTAGGAAAATTTATTACCAAAACCACCAAAATTATTTCAAGAATGGAGTGGTTACACATCTCAAATGCTGCTGGTAGAATCCCTAAGAAGATACCAGGGGATTTTTTTTTTTTCATTGGCTTCAGTACAGGGTAATCATCGGTAACCTTGAAAAGAGTTCTCCTTAAAATTTCAGGTACGAAAGCTTGGTTAAAGTTGGCTGAGGAGCACCTAGGAGATGAATGAATGAATAAGCCGAGAATATTTCTCGAAGCACTTTATTATGAGGGTAAACTGAACTAGAAAAGTAGCCGGATAGCGATATGTTGGCATAATATATATTTATATTTTTAATGCAAACCTGTTATTAATCTGATGGGACAGATCTCGCAGTAGTGAGAGATGGAACTGAGGATCACAGCCGAGAGGATATTGGCAAGAACACAGTCATAAGTGGTATGGGTTCAGAAAAGTAGAAGGGTCAGAGGGAGAAGAGTAAAACCAGGGTGCGGATATGGCTCTGGGTACAGGTAGTTTGAAGTGTCTGCATGTACTAAGTTGTATCAGTCAAGGTGCTCGGTTGCAAATCAGAAGCCAACTCTGACTTAAGGAACTAAAAAAAAAATTAATAAAATTGTATCTGGATCAAGTAGCTCAAGATACTGAGTCATGGTGAACTGAGTCTACAGCTATGCAGGCAAGTAGAATACCTGGAAAAAAAAATAGCAGAATTGACCCAGGGAGAATGTTGCTACTTGCTTGCAAATGATACCAAATATATTCAACAGAGATAAAATTAGGTATTACAGGCTTCCTTAGCACTTCTGAAACTTTGGCACGAATTTCCCTATTGACACCAATTACTCTTTCCCTAACTTTTACCTACCACTTGGAGTTCTCAGTTAGACCCTTAATCTGAAATGGGGACACTTGACGAATCAAAAAACACATGCTAAGCATAGAGGGTGTGATGTGGATGTGTTTGTTTCAAAATTGGACTGTAGAGTTTAACCGAACTAAAAAATGTATACTCCTGAGAACTTGATTATTACTACATTAAGAAGACCACTCTCCAGAACTAGCCACCAAAAATACTTAAAAATATCTTTACCAAATAACATACTTACTACACCATGTTGAACTTTTGAAATTTTGAATGTGGCAAACTTCGTATTCTACCTCTTCAGTACTACACCTGGAGAACTAGCCAATGAAATGAGTAAGTAAGAAGGAATAAAATACTCAAAGATTCAAAATGTGAAAAAAAGACCTCACTTGCAGATAAGATTGCAATGCCTAGAAAAGACTAAAAATGAACTGATAAATTTGACAATTCTGATGATTTATTCAATTAAAATAAGTACATAGAAATCATTGATTGCTGAATATTAACCATCAAAAAAATCTGTATAATCATGAAAATAATATGGTACCAAGAAATAAACCTAAGAAAATGTGCAAAGAAGTTTTCAATAAGTGTTACAAAAATGGACAGATGGATTGTTTTTATCGATTGGAGGCATTAGTGCTATAAATACCAATGTATCCAAACTAACTTTTGGATTCAGTAAAACCTCAATCAAAATTCCCACAAGATATAAAACTATTCTGAAGAGAGTATATACATTTTTGATGATCAAGAATGATCAAAATAATCTTTAAGGGGAAGAACACAGCTAAAATATTCATACATTCAGTTCTTAATATCTATATACTGTGGTGAAAACAGTTCAGTATTGTTAAAAATGATCCATTTGCCTATCATTGTGCAAAATAAACCAGAAAACAATTTACACATATATGGACAACCTGTATACAAGCTAGAGTTTTATATAACCTATCATCCACTAACTCTACCAATTACAACCTTAAAATTGTACCTATGTAAGAAGATACATGGATGATGATCCCAGGTTTATTCATAAGAGTCCCAACCTGAAAATTTTTGAAATGGGTATCAATGGCAGCATTCTTAGTAAAAAGTGGTGTATGAGAATACTATACACCAATAAAAATACTTTACAACAATGAACATGGACTACAGTTTGAAGAATCCATACATATAAAACCTAATATTGGAAAATGTAATCTTCAAGAAGAATACATTTAGTAAAGCTAGGTAACAGGTACAATTATGTTTTACAAATCTGATCTTTCTCTCAGGATTAGGTAGAGAAATAACATGAAGGAATGCACTAGATTTTGTTGGTGAGAGTATATTGGTTAATTTTATGTGCCAGCTTGCATGGGCCTTGGAGTGCCCAGATATCCAGTTAAACATCATTCTGGGTGTGTCTGTGAAGGTGTTTGTGGATGAGATTGACACTTGAATTTGTAGACTGAATAGAGTAGATTGCTCTCCCTAATGTGAGTTGATCCCATCTGTTAAAGGCTTGAATAGAAAAAAAAAAAATGCCCATCTTCAGTGAGTGAGATGAAAACTCTCCTGCCTGAATTCTTTTGATCTGGAATATGTTTTTGTTTTGTTTTTCCCCCTGCCTTCAGTCTAAAGTTGAAACATTGTCTCTTTCTAGATTTCAAGCCTGCTCCTCTAAAGACCAGCACCCCTCCATTAGCTCTCCTAGATACCCAGCCTGTCCACTGCAGATCTTGGAACTCATCAGTGTCCATAATGTTGTAAGTAAAGTAACTTTATTTTTTATATAAATAATCTCTCTTCATATATATAAACACACACACAGAGTTTGGTTTCTCTGGAGATTTTAACTTAGGGGTACTTATAATGATTTTTACTTCATGATCTTTCTTCAAAATCTACATGCTTTACCTTTGCTTCTGTATTATGCATTCCTCAAAAAAACCTAAAACACATAAGCAAAGTGAGCAGTTGCCAATCTCTCTCCAGAAGTCTACTTAGGGAATTTTTATCCCCTTTTTCTTGCTGTCTCCTGTGTAATCCACCTTTGAATTTCGGTACAAAAATGGCTATCCCTTAAATAAAACATTCCCTAGAAATGAAGCTTTAAGTTCTCACCAAATAGTTTCATGAATTTCTCCATTTTTTACTTCCATTTTTATCTCCACTAATTTAGGTAGTGAGTTTTAATTGTGGCAAAAGATTGGCATGTGAATTTTGGCTTTGGGGGTAGGTTTCCTTTAGGTTTCAAATGTGGGTGGGAGAAGGGTAGAAAGCCATCAAAAGAGAGTTTAACATTGGCGTAAGGTAAGATCAAAATTCCGGAGAGGAACACATTTCTCAGGCATTACTTGGCTCGATAAATACAGTTCAGCTGGTAAATCCACCATCTGTCTTGAAAGCTCAGTGGGCATAAAGATGTTCCAATTATTACAGGGACCTCAGGGAATCGCTAAGTTCCTGTAGCTATGCAACTTTGTGTTTGTGATAGATTTCTGAAGAGAAGATAAATAACTACCATCATATTCTCCAGGCATCTCAGAACCATCATTATGGGTTGCTAGTCCAATATTTCCATAATGTTGTGGGTGTTAGTTAATTCTTAGTATTCTTAAATATTGTATTAGAATTAACAATAGAATATTGGATTAGGACTGATAATAGTGAAAGATTACAGTGCCAATTACAGGGACGTGACAAATCCTGTTAGAATTTATATGCCTCAGAAGTGATCATAGTGGAGTTGCTGTACTCCTGTGAGGTGTGTTTATAAGTAATCAGGATCATCATATGTTTGACGCGTATGTGGAATTTAGTAAAGAGTATAAACAGCTAATTTTGTTTCTATTACATTATTTCTTGGTTCATAAGATAAATGATGACAGAGAGTGAAAAACAAATGCTTCAAATTACTAAATGATCTCTTTGTTACCTGACATATGTCATGTGGCTTCCCAGAGTGCCACTTTGTTTCTAAAAGAATCCTAAAGCACAGAAATAACTGTCTCAGTAATTGAAAATGCATATTATATCTACTATGTTCTATGAAATAACAAGATGTAGTTAAATGATTAAAAATATGTAGAAAGGTTCTATAAGGTATACAATTCTATAAAAACCAAGGTATTCTAGCTCATTCTTCTGGTTTATTAAATATTTCCTCCCAGTAAATTGCACTTTTATATAATATATAAACTATAATGAAATGCACGTTTTACTAAAATACACCTGATTCTAAAGGAATACTGAAATTTTCATGTCCTATGTAGCATCATTGTGTGTGTGTGTGTGTGTATTGCATGTACCCACAAGCACATGTACATACATACACATAGGAAGATAAAAGTATTTAAGCTAAGAAGAACAAAAATATATTCATACATGTGTATATGTATGTGTATGTATAATCACTATTATCCCTATAGAAGTGGATAAACTCTAAATTTCAAACAGTATTGGAAATTATGGAATACTCCCTTGTAAGCATTAGTAACGTTAGTGACTTAATGTCCAGTTATGTGGGAGGTAATCAAATGTTTTCAAAGAATTAATATTAAAATGAGCTTTATTTTAAAAATACACAACAATCATTTTGGGGTAACTTTGTGAAAATTACAATAACAATATTTCAGATTAACTGTATTTGCATATAGAAGTTTCTCCTGTCTTAAATGGAGAGATAATAGGTGATTCTTCCACACTCCAGAATGCTCAAGGAAACTGTATATAGTGTGTGTCAGACCTCAGGTGTGTATATAGGGATTTAAAAACATGTAAATTTAAGACTTCTAGTGTACTAAAGCTTACTGTTGGGCTTTCTTTGTTTTGCCTTGAAATGTTCTTTATTAGACACCTAAATGCTCAAAGAAGGAAAACCTGTACGCCTCAATTTGATAGCATTTTCTTCATTTTGAATGAACCTGAAAATAGTGAAAAACTGCCTTTTAATGTTAACAAATTGTTCATATTTTATTTAAATGAAAATAATTAAAATGAGTTAAATGGGCTTTTCCTGACCATGTCAGGCACCATGATATTCATTTCATTTTTATATAAATAAATCATTAAAGACTGAATCCTGTATAAAATCTAAAATGGTAGTAAAATAAAACTGAGATAGTAGTAAACTAATCAGTAAAGGTTCTGGACAGAATGTTTTAATTTTGTAATTAGGCAATTTTCATTAGCAAGGAATGATTTTAAAGAACTATTACACGTCTGCAGAGTTGAGCATAACCATATAACCATACTGGTACCAACATTCTTCAGGCCAATAAAATGGAACTAGAAAGGAGGACACAATCCAAAGAAAAGCTGTATTTACAAGTTTGTTAACATTGAAACCTTTAACGAAAAGGACACTTAAATTTCTTTGAAGTGGAATAAGATTTTTCTTAAAAAAAATCAAAATATGTTCTACACCTACAAAGCAGATTATCACAGTCTTCGCTATCCATTGTCCTGTGATAACAATTGTTACATAAACTTTTTCCAAGTACGGATTGCTCATAGCGAAGGTGAGTTTGATACCATCCATCTTCAAGTATGGATAGACCTGGCAGTGGCATTGGAGTATTTTATTCTTGGGATTCTAAGTACGCAGGAGATAATTCCTCTGTATAGGAGACTTAGATGGCAGAAATGGAATGGGGTGGGGGGATATCTTTATTTTCATCTAAGATAGAAACTTATGACATAGAATGTCACAAATCATAATTAGAAACCTAGATGATTAACAGTTTTCCAGTAAATTAAATGTTCCTAAATACATCAGGCCTGTAACTTTTAAAACCTCTTCATTGTGAAAATTAATAATAGCTCTGTATTTTAAGTATTTTTTTTTTTATTTTTGCAAGGAAAAGTTTAAGCAAAATGTAAAAAAAAAATAATAGGGTAAATGAGGAATAAACTGAGTAAATTTAGACAAAGAAATAAAATGTGTACTCTAGACGGTCATCTTGAATGGGAGAATTTGCAGGTCATGATCTCATGGCCTTGAGATTGGGCCCTACATAGGGCCCTGTGCTGTGTGTGGAGCCTGCTTAAGATTCTCTCTCTCCTGTTGGCTTTGTCGACACCCCCCCCCTTCCCTCCCCAGGCTTACACTCTGGCACATGTGCTCTCTCAAAAAAAAAAAAAATTGTTGAACTTGCTCTAATATTGATCATATTTCAACATCCTTAGTAATATTTTAAAAATTAGTTAAGTATGCCATGTAAAGTTGGAAAGAATTTTGAAGCCAATTTGTTGCCGAAGTCCACAATGTCGTACAACCCTTTTCTCCCTTAGATGGTGTAAAATTGTTGATCAGTTCTGCCTCCTCAGATTCTCATTTTAATTTGTTCTCCGTCTCCATCTATGTTCTTCCACCGAAAGTACTTTTCAGATGCTTGATTGACATGACTTGTTTAGATGCTTGTAATGTGGGTGTTAAGTGCTTGTAGTGTGGGTGTAGGAAGGTGCATTCTAATAGATGAAAGTAGCATGTCCCATTCCCAGAGATGCAGCATTTCTTAAACAGGTCAAACATCTTAAGGACTGAAGCCATGGAATGTTAATGATTGCTTCCTAATACTCTACAAAGTGGGAAAGCAAGTCGGTTGAAATGTTGGCATCAGGGGCCTCTTGGTACCTGAAATTGAACCACTTAGTAAATAACATCTGAGTGCAGCTAAGGGATTTAACTACTACCATTTCAGATCCAATATTGATTACTACCTAGCAAAAAATCACTTCTTAAATAGAGCTACTCTGAATCAACTTTACTCATAATAACCATTCTAAACAATACGCTGACACTTAGGATTACATGGAAAAACCAAGAATGGTCCTAGTAGCCATAAATTGTAAAACCTTGGATTGTGAGTAACTTGTTCTGCTGGTGTTCTGCAAGAGAAGCAAACATGTCTAATAAGTTTTAACTTGATAAGCAAGTGATGTCTTGAAATACGAGTAGTCCATGACACAATGTCATGTGACCACAACTGGGCCAATAGTTCTTGAAATATCGCTTGGATATACAAGTGCTTTGGATTACAAGTATGTTTCTGGGATGAATTATGCTTGCAAACCAAGGTTTTTAAAATGCTACTCGCCTAATTTTGAACTGCAGCCAGAACTGAGATCTGTTAGTGTTCAGCCTATTTTGAGCTTGTAGTCTGGTCTAGTTTGGGGTCTAATTGACTGGCATTTTTACCATCAGACTGCTTTGGTTCATGGTGTGCTATCTTTAAAACTCTTCCTTTAAACAATACTGCAAATTGGCTTTGCTTGATCACAATTCTCATTGAGCATAATTAGCTCTAAATAACTTTTGATGATTTCCAAAATTCAAATTCATCCTTCAGTGGTAAAGACTTGATATTCTAGACCTAAAAAGGAAGGAGCGATCTCCAAAAGCACTTCGGAACCTTGTGTTCCAAGGTAGCTGTATGAAATGGACCAGTACTTGGGGAAATGCTCAAGTTCTAATATATTCTTAAAAGGCTTTCCTTGGGGGCACCGGGAGCGTGCTTCAGGATCCGTGTCTCTCTTTCTGCGCCTCCCCCACTCATGCTCTCTGTCTCTCAAAAATAAACAATAAAAAATAAACAAAAATGTTCTCCTTATTTTACAGTGATGACTAAGAGGAAGGGAAGTATGAATTTAATTGCTCACACACATATCTAGTAATAGTGGAAATATTTTGCGTATTAAAAGTGAGCAGTTCAATTCTCCTAAATGAGAATTGCTAAAATTTCATCTAGATTGAGTACATATTTACTGTTTGTGTGCGTGTTGGTTTTTAAATAAAAGCCTTAAAATGGACTGGAGCATAGGAGATTTTAAGGGACATGTTTAGCATATATAAAAAAAAAAGATTTAAGAACTTTAACATCTTTAAGTTTAATTGAAAACACTTTTTATCTTGGGTTGAAAATGGTCTTTGAGTTTCCCTATTTCACAATTGGAGATTTTTAAAGAAATACAGGATTTTTTTAATATATGGAACTATTGAAATTGTAATATCTTGACAGGAAGAGACCATTAGCAGCTAGCTATATAAAATGAACAAAATTGACCTCTCCTATAAGACGAAATATGTATACTTGTTCTGCAAGGGAAATAGACAAAGTCCCGTCAGAAACAGAGGCAGTACCTCTCAGTGGCACATCTGTCCATAGAGCTGCTAGGAAGGGGTGACAGCTGCCTATGAGAGCATCAACACAAGATCTGTCCTAGCTATGTCATTGTCCTTTGAAACCTGTAACTAAATAACTTCTGTTGATGAACAACTCTGACCAACAACCTATGCATCCTTATCCTTGATAGGAAATGCTTAGGGCCTTCCATGACCCTCTTGAGCCAAACTTGGCGTCAGAAAAACCATATCCTCTAGAGCAAAAAGAATAGTTGGTGCTCTTGAACAAGACCACTGCCTTCAGTTTTGTAGAATTACAGGAAGTCCATTTTATATATCATTGTAACTGAATGCTGATTCCGTGTATGGTCCAATGATCTTAATCCACTTGTCCACATAGATCTTTTCTACATAGACCTGGATATTTTTTTTTTTTATTTTTTTTTCAACGTTTTTTATTTATTTTTGGGACAGAGAGAGACAGAGCATGAACGGGGGAGGGGCAGAGAGAGAGGGAGACACAGAATCGGAAACGGGCTCCAGGCTCCGAGCCATCAGCCCAGAGCCTGACACGGGGCTCGAACTCACGGACCGCGAGATCGTGACCTGGCTGAAGTCGGACGCTTAACCGACTGCGCCACCCAGGTGCCCCAGACCTGGGTATTTTTAATCCTACTTGAATTTGAATATTTGAATTTTAATTTGAATATTTTAATTTAATTTAATTAATACTTAATTTGAATATTAATACTTCTTGATAACTGTTTAGGTCTTAAAACATCAGGCAACTTAAGTGCTATTTGTGCTATTTTAAAAGTGATTGTACAGATGTGAATAATGGATGACAGTAAAATAGAACAATATCTCAAGTTGGTGATCTATACCAAATCAGGTTTAGTAGGTGGTCAGTTTTTTTTTTTCTTTTTTTGAAAAATATATCTTGTAATATCGTAAAAAGTTTTACCACTAGAAAATTAAGGTAGTGTTGGAGGTATAACAGGCATTAGTTTTTAATAGTGAACATTAGGGTAGTGATTATAGAACCTCGTGTTCCTTTTACTCATCTTGTTATCCATACATATTTCAGACTTTCAAAATGATTGAAGAAAATCGATGACCTATTTTTACTGATAATTCTTCATGAAAAAAACTCAATCCAAAGTATAAGTTGTACAGAATGGAAGTCCAATATTCTTAGACCTAATTTAGCAGTCTTGTTAACAAATGAAGAGATAAGATTGTTAAATCTGAATTACTTTGTTTAAATCAGGGATTCATAATCTGTGAGGAACAGTGAAAGAATTTGAGTCCTAGAAAAAACACATTTTGTGAATGCCTGTTTTAAATGCACATGTCTGCATTTACGGATGTTCACTTTCTGGTAAGGGACTTCGTTAAACTTATAGGTGTAGATTTGACCCAGGAAGGACTAAGAAATACTGACCTTCTCTTGTGCTTGGCTCTACAATATGGGGCCTTCCTACAAGAGCTATGGAAAAGAAAATGTCTTCTTCATATTTGGTCTACTGGTCTTAGTTAGGATGACCGTATATTCTAGTTTATCCAAACTGTCCCAATTGAAACTGCAATGCCTTCCTAACTATTGGGTGGAGGATTTCTTTGTTCTTCAAAGTGTCCCAGTTTGGAAAATGATTTATGCCGTCATTCCCCTAAACACAGTCTGAAACCAATTGTCTGCAATCTAATTTCAGCTCTACCGCTGGCTAATTTTGTGACCTGGCACAGCTTAAATACTCCGTTTCTTCTGCTGTAAAACAAAGTTATTATATTCACTACTATCTGCTTTCTAGGGCTGCAGTAGTGGTACATGGGTTAAAGTTGTTGAAATTTCGAGAACAGGAATTATACACATATGTAAAGTAACAGCTTTTTTTTAACTGAATTATATTTTAAATTTATATTGAATCCTAGTTGACACACAGGTTCTGTTAGTTTTAGTTATAAAACATAGTGATTTGAGAACTCTGTATCTTACGCTGTGCTCACCATGAGTATAGTTACCATCTCTCACCATACACTATTACAGTGTCATTTACTACGTTCCATGTGTTGTACCCTTATTCCCATGACTTACTCATTCCATAACTGGAAGCTTGTATTTCCCACTCCCCTTGAATGAAAGAGACGGTCTTTAAAGCCTGACTCCTCCTCAGGAATGTTTGAATTTCATCAGTGATGGAAAAAAAATCCTTAATATACTATAGAGAAATGTGCTCAGAAGAAATTTGGAAATACCCAGAGAATTCTAACCACTACAATAAGTCAGCCACAGTGGGAATCAACCTTAATTGAGATACCACTGACATGTAACATTGTATATGTTTAAGGTATACAATATACTTCGATATAAATCAAAGGTGGTAAAACGTTTACCACAAAATGTTAACATTTTATCACCTCACATAATTAGGAATTATATCAATTACATCTCAACAAAATTGGAAAAAAATAGCTGACACATAGTGGACCCCTAATAAATGTATGTTGAGGAAAGTAGGGGAGGGTATGTTTTGAGGCTGACTACTCAGAGTAGGAAGCAATCCTACTTCGAGTATAAGCAGACAGGAAGTTCTTGGGAAGACAAAAATATGCCCCCTACCCCAAACTCTTTCATTTGACTATGGAATTGCATTTTTTGATCTCCTTCAAGGAGTTACAGTGAATGCCTCCTAATTTAGCAATAACCTCAGCAAAACAAAACAAAAAACTGAAGCTAGGACTGGTTTTGTGACCCGAAGTCCATAAAACTGTTGGCAGCTTCTTCTATCTTCTTAATTAATTCGGCTTTTTTAAGTTACCATTGAACCTTGTGAAAATAGCATTTGTAAGAACGTTTTAAACTTATGTAGTCTTTTATTAGAATACTCCTAGCCATTTTAGATGTAAGGCAGATTAAGTATCTTTCCCTCCATTTAAATGGAACTAGCCTCTCCAAAGTAATTCATCAGAAGTCTGCAAAATTTTGATCACCTGTTGAAGAAAACATTTTAAAAAGTTATAAACTATAAACGTTTATTACTTAGAAACTGCATGTTCTATCAGTAACAATATTGAATGTTAAAACTAAATGTTCTTATTGATAAATATTCATAGAAAATTTATTTTCTCGATTTTTTTTACCCATCATGTTTCAATTTCCTCATCTGGAATGAGGCATCTGTACTGTAGGATTCTTGGAAGAATTACTTAAATGTATATTGAGTGCCCAAGATCATAATACAACAAGTGCCAGCTACTGTTTCCAGTACATCCCCAGTGGAATGTATTTTCCACCCTCCATGGCTCACATACATCACTTTGGAGATCAGTCTCTTAAACTGTTATTTTCTATAATTATATATGTTTTCTAGTTTTAAAGACCCCACTCGGTGTCTTAATTTTATATGTTGCTTAATATTTCAGTCTTTACTTGGAATTGAGAAAATAGAATGCATTAAGTTGAATTGCTGTATGTTTAAAATTTCAGTCCTCAGTCATTTGATATTGGCCAGAATGTTTCTCTATGTGTAGATGTTTCATCATCCGTCAATTATATAAATCTTCTTTTTCCCTACACCAAAAGATTACTGTAAGAAATGGCCTAGTGTGTGAATATTACTTTAAATCTAAGAGTGACAAGGAGGCTAAAATACAATATTAGATTGGAGGCACTATGTTTGGTGCTTTTAATTAAACTCCTAAGTAAATGTTATTAAAATGATTCCTAATTGTTGAGGAAGTATAACTAGAAGTATGCTGTAAATGATGATGAAATATTTGTCTTAATTGTTTGAGGGAAAGTCCTAAGTGAAATACTCATATGCTGGCAAGAATATTAGGGGTATGTGCAAGTTATCCAAATTAAAACGAACTTCCCTCTAATTGCACTTCAAAAGAAGCTTTGTGGTACTCAAAACACATTTTGCTAAAAATTTTCATTCTTGGCTAAGGAGAAAAACTATTAAGTCTCTTTATCTTTTATTTTTGCACATTCTCTGAGGGCACTGCCCCCCCCCCCAATTTACGAGTATATAAGGACTTTGTTGTGCTACTTAAATCTAGTTTTCCATTAACAGCTGCGTTGACTTTTCTTTCTTTCCAAAGAAAAACCAGAGAAAGTATTAGTGTAGTAACAAGAAGCTATGAAATCCATCTAGACATAAGTAATTTCTAACTGCTTTCTAAATCAAAGGAGTTGTGTACATTAAGCATGTTTGAAGAGTACATGGATTTACAATGAAAACTTCCCCTTTGACTTTCTAATTTCCAGTTTTATCGATGTGTAATTGACAAATGAAAATTGTACGTACTTAAGGTGTACAACCTAGTGTTTTTGTTTTTTGTTTTTTGCTTTTTTTTTTAATGTTTATTTTAGAAAGAGTGCTCAAATGAGGGAGGGACAGAAAAAGGGAGACAGAGTATCTGATGCAGGCTCCGCACTGAGAGCTCAGAGCCCAATGCAGGGCAGGGATTTATGCCATGAACCCAAGTCGGAATTCTCGACTGACTGGGCCACCCAGGCGCCCCAACTGAGTGTTTTAATTATGCATACATTGTGAAGTAAATCCCACAATCAATATAATTAATATATCTCTCATGGGGGTGGAGAGGGAAATGGGAAGATGTTAGTCAAGGGGTACTAAGTATGCGTTGTAGAAGATGATTAAATTCTAGAAAAATAATGTACTACAATGTGACGATAGTTAAAATACTCTGCTGTATAATTGAAACTTGGAATGACGGTAGATCTTACAGGTTTTCACCACTTTGATTTTCTAGTAAATACTAGCTTCCATAACTCAATAGACTTGTATCAGAACAACAATAAAAAAGTTACAAACTTCCAGTAAATGGAAGTGAAGCACACTTTATAACTTCTGTTATAAGGCTTGTATTATTTCAAAACCAAACAATGGTATCACATGAGATGTAAACTATAGACTAATGTGTTCATAAATAGGAGCTGGAAAAGGATAGACACACAAATCAATGGAGCAGAATGAAAAGCCCAAAAATAGAACCATATATGGAGTTAATAAAAGCAACACAGTGGAGAGAGCAGAGTATTTTCAATTATTTGTGTTGGAAAATTTGAACATTAACAGTAAATACACCTCGGGGTGCCTGGGTGGCTCAGTGGTTTAAGAGGCCGACTTTGGCTCACGTCATGATATTGCGGTTCGGGAGTTCAAGCCCAGCATGGGGCTTTGTGCTCAGAACCTGAAGCCTGCTTCGGATTCTGTGCTTCTATTTCTCTCTGCCCCTTGCTTGCTCTATTTCTCTTTCTCACAAAAAAAAAAAAAAATATATATATATATATATATATATAAAATAAGTAAATCTTCATGCCAAGTTATATCCTACACTGTTAACTCATAAGCCCAGGTATTAACTCTTAAAACATGAATCTTGTTAAAGCAGTATAATAGAGAATCTTTGTGACCTTGTATTCAGCAAAATTACATTGCTTAGGACATCAAAAGAAAATACCTTGGACTACAGAATTTAAATCTTCCATTAATATGGTGTGTCACATTAAGTTTTTTGTGTACTATGAGCATTTTTTGCATCCCGGGAATAAATCCCAATTAGTCATGGTGTATGATGCTTTTGATGTGATGAATTTGTTTTGCTAGAATTTTGTGGAGAATTTTGCATCTGTGTTCATCACAGATTTCCACTCCTAGTTTTCATGTGGTGTCCTTAGCTGGCTTTGGTATCAGTTCTGGCCTTGTAAAATATGTTGGGGAGTGTTCTCTCTCTTTTTTTTTTTTTTTTTTTTTTTGGGCAATTTTTTTTTTTTTGCAATTAGAGGAGTTTGACAAAGATTGGCACTGGTATTCTTTAAATGTTTGGCAGAATTCACCAGTGAAGTCATCAGGCTAGGGACTTTCCTTGGTTGGAATTCCAGTTTCTGATTACCAATTCAATCTCTTCACTTGTTATTGATATGTTAGCATTTTCTACTTATTCTGGATTAAGTCTTGGTGGGCTATATACTTCTAAAAATTTATTTTAGATAAATATTTTATTATTGACATATAATTGTTCATGGTCGTGTTATGATCCATTGTGTTTCTGTGGTATGAATTGTAATGTCTGCTTTTTCTTTCATAATTTTATTAATTGGGCTCCTGTCCTTTTTTTTTTTACCCTTAGTTGGTCTATCGAAAGATTTGTCATTCATATCTTTTCAAAAACACAACTCTTTTGTTAATCTTTACTACTGTTTTCCTGTTTTCTGTTTTATGTATTTCTGCTCTAATTTTTATTTCCTTCCTTTTGCCACCTTTGGGTTTAATTTTTTTTTTCCTAGTCCCTTGAGGTGTAAAGCTACATTGTTTGATATCTTTCTTTCATTCTTTTTTAAAGCAATTTCCAGTTTTTATTAGTTAACGTACATTGTAATATTAGTTTCAGATGTAGAATTTAGTGATTCATCACTTACGTATATCACCCAGTACTCATCACAACAATTGTCTTCCTTAATAACCACCATCTTTTTAATCCAGTATCTTTTTGGATTTGAAAATTAAACGCATTTTCATTTTCGTCTTGGAATTTCTTTTGTTGTATTTCAAAGGTTTTGGTATGTTGTGTTTCCAATTTCATTTGCCTTGAGATATTTATTTGCTTTTTGATAACTTCTTTGGTGGTTGCTCAGGAGTGTGTTGTTTAATTTCCTCATAATTGCAAATTTTCCAGCTTTCCTTCTGGTACTGATTTTTAATTTCATACCATTGTGGTCAGAGAGATCATTGATATAGTTTCTATCTTGAATTTGTTGAGGCTTTTTTTTTTTTTTATGGCTTAACATAAGATCTATCCTAGAAGATGTTCTGTGTGTTTGAAAAGAATGTATATTCTGTTGGATAGTATGTTCTGTAGATGTCTGTATGGTGTGTTCAGTCTATGGTGTTGAGAAATTTTGCATCTACGTTCAGTGGATATTAGTCTGTAGTCTTCTTCACTTGTAGCCTCTTTGTCTGACTTTGGTATCAGGGAAATGCTTGCTTCATAAAATGAGTTAGGAAATGGTACCTCTTCAATTTTTTGGAGGAGTTTGAGAAACATTGGTATTAATTCTTGAAATACTTGGTAGAATTACTAGTGAAACCATCTCCTTGGCTTCTCTTTGCTGGGATATTTTTAAATGACTAAGTTTCCTTACTCGTTATTGGTCTGTTCAGATTCTCTATTCATTCATGACTCAGCTTAGGATAAAAATCACATAATTGTATCAATAGATGCAGAAAAAATTTGACAAAATGCTAGATATAGGATAAATTAGGTATAGGATAAATTGACCTCAATAGAATGAAAACCATATATGAAAAGCCTATACTTAGCATTATATTCAATACTGAAAACTGAAAGGTTTTCCTGTAAGATTAGAAACAAGGCAAGAATGTCCATTCTCATCATTTCCATTCAACATTGTGCTGGAATTGGGGAAAGGGATTTGAGATAGTTGGGAGGGAATAGAACTACTCATTGTCTTGACATTGTAAGTGATTAAAAAGCTATAGTTAGCCATGAATAACATGGATTTGAACTGCGTGGGTCCGTTTATACATGGATTTCTTTTGCTAAATATACTGTTGTAAATGTATTTTCCCTTATGATTTTGTTAACATTTTCTTTAGCTTCAGTGTAAGAATAAAGTTTATAATACATGGAACATATAAAATATGGCTCAATCAACTGTTAGTTGCTATTAGTTGGGGGAGTCAGAAGTTATACATGGATTTTTGACTGCCCAGGGGGTTGGTGCCTTGAATCTCCGTATTGTTCAAGAGTCAACTGTATATATATTTCTTACAGCCCCAGGGTCAACTGTGTATATATTTCCTATAACCCACATAACTGTACACAAAACATGTGAATTTTGCTTTATGTATATTGGGTCTTGGTAAACCTGACTTCAAAAAATTGCAAAATTAGTTACACTATTGAATTTTTCATAAAAATTTTAAACCTTACATCTTACGTATATTATCAAAAATAGAACTCCATGGTTTTTGATTGTTTATTTTTGACACTGAAAACAAAACCTTCAATGATTTTACACCCAAGTTTTAAACTACTGAGAAACTGGAATTATTGATACTATTTTTGCAGTCACTGTATTACTGAGCAGTGAACATATGGTTTTGACATAAAATCACTTAGTTTCTCGTCTCCACTCTGCCACAATATGGATAGAACTCAATAGTGATGTTGTGACATTTAATTAAGTCCATGTATTGAAAGCACTTGTCACACAGCCAGCCCTGCTTAGGTACTCAGTAATAATTAGATCTCCTCTACTGTAAATGAGGGAAATGAAGGTGCTTCAGTAATTTACTCCAAGGTCACAGCTAGTAGTTAGTGAATTAAAACATAAATTCAGGTTTCTGACACCATATTCCATGATGTCAACATATCCAATACTCCCTTAACTACTTATTGTGAACTGATCTTGATGTTTCATTGAAAAATAATGACTTAGATGAAGCAGACAAGGAGATACATGTATATGAAACTTGACCGAGTGAACGATCATTACGTTAAAATAGAAAAATTAGAATCAAGAATATTAGAACAAAGCCATTGAATTTTTAAAAAATAGTTCTTCCATTCTATAGTGGCAATAAGACTGAGTTACCTATTAAGTTTTTGTTACTTGTTTTATTTTATTGTGTATATGCAGTGTGAGTAAATGAACTGAATGTTGCTTTGGAAATTTTTATCTAATACGGGTTCTATAATATAATTGGCATTAAGAACAAGAAAAACATATTCGAAAAAGAAATTATCTCTGAATAGTTGGCCCCCAGTGTTATATTAGTTCCAGGTGTACAGAGTAGTGATGCACTTTATAGGTTATGCTGTGCTCGCCACAAGGGTAGCAACCATCTGTCACTATACAACGCTATTACAATGTCACTGACTATATTCCTTATGCTGTGCCTTTTACTCTCATGACTTCTAAACCTCTTTTACTCACTTATTGCAATCAGTGACTGACAGGCTATCACCAGCAACCTTAAAATTGTTCCTTTGTAGGCCATGATAGTTAGACTTGAGAATAAAGATAACTTGGTTTGTTGTAATGTTTAAATCCGTGTTTTAATTAAACTATTTATAATTTTTTTAATTAAAAAAATTTGAATATCTTAGGTTTCCAAAATAAGATTTGAATAAAATTTCACACACCCTTAAATAGAATATAAATAATACTTGAACATCTAATTTTTTTTTTCATTTTTTTGAGAGGGAGAAGAGAGTACAAGTGAGCGAGGGGCAAAGGGGGAAAAAGACAGACAGGGAGGTACGGGCGGAGCAAGGGAGGGAGAAAGGAGGCTCACTTACTACTTAAGATGGGATTCGAACTCCTGAACCTTGAGATCATGACCTGAGTTGAAGTGAGATGCTTAATGACTGCCTGAACATCTAAGTATTTTAATGGAGCAGAAAGACATCATTAAGATTATATTAAAAGTTGTGTTTTATGAGGCTCAACAAGCTAATATAAAAATAGTGCTCTGTAGTTTACAAAGTGTTTTTCATATTACAAGGAACTAACTTTACATAACACTGGGCAATTAACTCCATAAAATAAATTAAAATTGTTACTATTTCCTATATTTAGTTCAGTATATCTTATTGAACTAATCAAAGAACTGGAATGACAACCTCTCATGAAATTGGGGCTGTGGAAAAGTCGTCCATGTAAATGGTTGTAAAACCTTGACTCCCCAGCCCATGAATATAGCAAGAAAGATAGTCTCTTGTTAGGCTTTTATGGGGGTGGGGGGAAGGTACCTTCTGAGAAACTGGAATTCTAAACCTTTGCTTCTCATACATGTGGCATCCAAGTTTACCCTAGTGATTAACCTCCAAACAAGAAAGACTGATAGTATTTGGTGAAAACACTGGGGTGGTAATTAAAAGCTACTATAAACGACCTCTCTGAAGAAACTGGCACAGACCAGATCACACAAAGTTTATATTCTATGGGTACAGAATTTTCAATAAGAAGTATAATCTATAAGAGGAAACAGAGGATGACAAAAAAATTAAATAACAAATTTATAGAAATGAGAAAATTGAGTGAAATTAAAACCTAATAGGAGTTAAACATTGCATTATATACAGCTGAAGAGATAATTAATATAAAAAAATAGATCTGAGGAAAGTATCCAGAAGGCAGCACAGGACTGTGGTAATGAGATTAAGAGAGATGGAGAATAGAAGATGTTCCAAAATGCAACGAATAGGAGTTGTAGAAGGTAACAAAAATTGCATAGAGAGACATTAGTCACAAAGATAATGCCAGGCAATTTCAAAGAATTGAAGAAAACCTGTACATACTCACACTGGCAAAGTACACACCTGGAAACGTTCAGTGGAAGTTTGGAACACCAAAGACGATTATCTTAAAAGCAGAGAAAAAGAAATTATGACCAGGATTCAGATGACGGTGGACTTCTTACCCACAAAGTACTAGTACCAAATGAATACAAAGTATTAAAATCATTCCCAAATCCAAATCCTTGACACCATAAATCATCACTGAGGAGTGAGAGCAAAGGGAAGACCTTTTCAGAAAAACAAATAGTAATGGATGTACTTGGGAGAAAAGGATAATCCTCCAGAATAAAGTGAGATAAAACATTGGTAAGAAAATAAATTGCTAATTCATGTGGGATATATAAATTGCCACTGATTTTAAGATAACAAAATGATTTCAGAATTGAGTGAAACGAGGTAAAACTTCTATGAAGTTAACTTGGAGGGTGGTACCTGTTGGTGAGAAAGGTTTTATCATTCTTAGTTCCTTACGTTTTGTTTTAAAGATCATGGAAATTAAACGCAAGGTAAAAACCTCATAAGTCAAGTATTAACACTGAATTCCTCAAGTAAAATGTACACATTATGAACTAATAGAAAAAGTGGGGAAAATGAACTATAACGAACTCAAATCCAAGAGAAGCTAAGGAAAAAGTAAAAAATAAAAATAAACTAATACAATGCTTTCAGCATAGTAGGAGATAAATGAATATGTTTTATACTAATATCTTGAAAATTGATAAAGAATATTTCTGAAGACATTTTCATTAAAAATGCAAAGTATTAAATTGGTTTTTCCATGTAATGCATCCTACACTATTGAGAATGTGGGGCAATGCATACAGGGTCATTTTATGAGGGGAAAATACAAATAATGTTAGAAAGGTTTGAAAAATATAAATCCTCAATTTGGAAATAGAGTATAAAACGTTGATTTCTATAGGGCAAGTACTTTCATCTAAAACAGTATTTTGCTTGTTTGGACAGACACTGGTATTAATTTCTTAAAGTTGAGGATTATTGTTATTCTTGAACCTGCTGCGTAATCTACTACATTGCCTTTAATATAATAGGAGCTCTAGTAATACTGGCGACAGCACTGAAATAGCATTTACTGTCTTAGATATGGTATAGGGGAATTACCTTTTTCTGGGTCATTTGGCTTTTACTGATAAGGGGCTTTGCTGAATTATGTCTCCAATAGCGGCCGATTGGAGGATATGAGCTTTAAGAGCAGTTCAAAGACTGCTATGAACGTATTTCATAATTATTAAGAGCAAGGAGTTTGTTCCAGTATATATAGTCAAACTCTAGGAAGTAATTAGTTCACATGATAATTTTCAATCTAGGAACTGAATTGTGGACCCTGACTGTAGTGTCTGAAATTTCTTGCCTGAACCCGACTTGTCCTATTATTAAACCCTAATGTTGAATTGCTAATGTTTGGCCATCGTAACAGTATCTTCCATTAACACTTTAGCAGTAATAACATGTTCCAAGAGACTCATCATAAGTTGAGAATGCTGTAAGTCAAAAATGCATCAAATACATATAATCTGAACGCCATAGCTTAGCCTTGCCAAACTTAAACATTCTGGGAAGACACGTTAGCCTGCAGTGGGGCAAAGTCCTCGAACACAAAGCTATTTTATAATAAAGTATGGAGTATCTCATGTAATTTATTGAATACTGATAGTGAGAAACAATGTCCGTATGGGTACAGAATTGTTATAAGTGTATCTATCAGTTGTTCACGCTCGCGATCACGTAGCTGACCGTGAGCCGCAGCTTGCTGCCACTGCCCAGCCTCACAAGGATTCTTATACCAAATATTGTTAGCCCGGGAACATATCAACAATCAGAATTTAAAGTACGGTTTCTACTGAATGCATATTGCGTTCCAACCATTGTAAACTCAAAAAAAAAAAAATCCAAGTTGAATATTGTACATATCGGCTGTACAATAACCAAGACAGAAGAATGATCTAATATAGGCTAGGAAACAGTCAAAAATGAGATGTTGATTATTTGGTTTGGGAGGAGTAGACGCTACAGGCTAAAGTGTCCCCCAGGGGAAGCAGCATGACAAGGGTGCCAAAGGATGGACCTTGAGCAAGTTTAAAAGATGTGTTTACTAATGTTTCTTGTTCGTGCATAATAATTCTCAGGGCGCCTGGGTGGCTCAGTTGGTTAAGCGTCCAACTTCGGCTCAGGTCATGATCTCACAGTCCGTGCTGCCTCGGGCTCTGTGCTGACAGCTCAGAGCCTGGAGTCTGATTCTGTGTCTCCCTTTCTCTCTGCCCCTCCCCTGCTCAAGCTCTGTCTCTCTCTGTCTCAAAAATAAATAAAGACATTAAGATTTAAAAAAAATAATAATAATTATGTATTCTACCTTTTAATGTGGTTTTTCCCCACTTAAAGGATTTTATTCTAATTTAGGGCAGCATATATACATTTATTGCGTGTGAAGTTTAATACATGCAAAATAATATGTATGAGGAAACTGCTACGTTCAGACATTGTGTTAAAGACTAGTGGGATTATTAAAATGAAGGAAACCCAATTCCCACCCCGAAGGCTTCTTTCTCTAAGGATACTGCAAATAGCAATTACAAAGCACATGATGGAAACAAAGGGAGGTTCTGAGAATAGATTTGATGACCAGAGGTAAGTAGCCAATGCTCTTACTGAGATTGCAGTAGAATGAACATGTAAGTACTTATGAGTACAATTGATATTTGTGCATCATTGGAAGACTTGGTAGAGGAATAGTGATAGGAAGCAAGTGTATGAAGTTGATAGATGATGTATGTTCATCCCCTGTGCAGTGTTAGGACTAACCATAACACTGACGGTCTGTTTTCAGGAATAGACCCTACATGGGTAGCATAGGGAATTAAAATGTTAATATGACTTTGACAGATGGGATCAGTGAATGTAATAGGTTATGCATGGAAAATAGGTTCTGTGATCAACTTCCTTGGAAAATCCATACAGAAGAGTGGATTCCTTACTGCAGAGCTTTTCATAGTGTTCAGTTATATTCATGTTGAATCTCAAGAAGGAAACTAAAATATGCAATGTTTTCTGGATGCACTGCAATGCGGAACTTCCCTTTGTAGAATATTTTTAAAAATTAACGTTCTGAAGAACACACTTTGTGAGGCACATTATGATGCCTATTAGACCTGTGTGGGAAATAGTGCTATGCCGAATTATCTTCGATAAATAATACTTTATTCTGAATAAGGATATTGGATTACCTATTTCAATTTATCATTGTAATTTACACAGTTGTCTGAGAGCAATAGAAAAATTTGAATGGCATAATATATTTTTGAACATGTATAATTGATGATTGTGGATAAATGTTTCACTATATTAGGTTCCACAGTAAGGGGATAATGATTGATAACTTAAAGTCAAATGTACTGTTAAGTAATAAAAACTTTGAAATGTGAAGTTGATATGAAAATGACAAGCATAAGTAGCTTTGCACAAGTTTCATTGTCACGTATACTCAATTAACTGAAAAAGTGACCTAGTGATGAGGACACTGGACTCTGATCCAGGACCTGGGTTTTTTGCCCAGGCCTGTCATTAATTATCAGTGTGTTCTTGCACAAATGAATTAATCTCTTTATCTTAGAATGGATGGGGTTCTTAGAGATTATATAGTTTAGTAACCTGATTGATCTTAATCCTCGGAATACAGGTTGGAATAAAATATGTTATTCAGACATTCTAAGGTTAACGTTTATTTTGAGAATTTTCAATACTGAAGTGGGGTAAGGATTTGTAAGATTTTGCAGGATCAATTACTTGATATTATTCATCAATTAGTAGCTAGGTTGGTTCAAGGTTTCCCAAAATTTATTACACCTGGTGAGCTTTTAAACACCAGTGCTTATGCAGGCATCATTAATTTACAGTCGCTGTCGGATGGACTCAAGTAAAAGTATTTTTCAAAGCTTCAGGTAATTCTAAACTTGAGAACCAATAAGTTAGTAATCATTATCAGTGGTTATTTTTTTTTTTAGCAAAAATAGGATAATGAGTTACAGTTGACCCAAACCCCCAAATTATAGCCAAATGGGACACATTGCTTACAGGTGCCTGAATCCTTGCATCTAGGGGTGTATGAGAAATCATCCTGAGGAGTGCCCTTTTGAGAAAATTGATAGAAGAGAAGACTTAGATATTTTCCAGCATGGTAACCTGGTCTTTTATAATTACAGAGATAAAATTTCTCTTGAATATATATGATCACACACTTTCATTTTACATGCAAAGTTGTTAATGCTCAGAGAATTAAAATAGAATTGTCAAAGTCACAATGCTCCTGAGTAGTTAAGCTTAAAAATATGTCTCCAGATTTCTGGAAAAAAAATTTTTTAAATAAAACTACACCATCACTATCACTAAATGTTTTTTGAAGACTTAAGTGGACCAAAAAAATTTTTTTTTCTTTCCTATCTCCATTGCTTCCTTAGAAAGATTTAGTCGGGCATAGTAACATATCCTTTCTATTTTGTATGGCATTAACCTTGTCAAATTCCTTTTACATCAATTATTTCCCTTGACATAAAAAAAATTTAATGTTTATTTTTGAGACAGAGACAGAGTGCAAGTGGGAAAGGGGCAAAAAGAGGGAGACACAGCATCTGAAGCAGGTTCCAGGCTCTGAGCTGTCAGCACAGAGCCCTATGCAGGGCCTGAACTCCCAAACCATGAGATCATGACTAAGCTGAAGTCGGATGCTTAACCAACTGAGCCACCCAGGTGCCCCTCCCTTGACATTTTAACCGTAAGGTGGGGTTTCTACTGTTGATTTTGCAGGTCAGGAAGCTAAGGCCTTATCAATATTGGTCTTTTCTATGATGGCCCATAATCTTGACAGCGCTACTACATTTAGAGACCTATCCATTATTACAGGTCTTGTCCCGTTGGCATATAGTGGAACTCAAATTACCAGGCTTCCTTGCTGCTAGGCCCTTCCAGTCAGATGCACACTCTGAGGGACTTGTAAATGAAGTGATACGCATGAGGAAGGAAACCGTGCAGATCTTTGATCTTACTGGTATTTGTGGAAAAGCCCTTCATCTTTGTGGGGCAGCAAGCACGCATGGTCCGGTGTCTGACTCAGGAAAGGCAATGGCTCTGGAAGAAGCGAGAATCTCATTAGACTTCTACCGAAGCTTAATCCTGTCTGCCTGCCTGTCTCAACAATTTGGTAAACTACCTAATAAACTTGAATAGATCCTTTTACAACTTAAACTAGTTAGAGTGGCTTCAACTGTTTGCAACTAACAATGTTGTTTGAGACTTGCCTGAGGTGACACAAAGGCAGAGTTGACATGTGAAGCAAAACCATGGAGCTGAGAGAGCTTCTGAGGGAGGGAAGCAACGTTTTGTTGTAGACTGTATATATAGTGTTCAGTCATGTGGCTATGAAATCAACACCTAACCATTCATAACTATTGATCACATTTTTATGAGGCTTTGGGGCATAAAATAATTTCATATTTTTAGGTAGTAAAGTTTTATGTTAAGTTTTTTTGTGTATCCTAAAAATTTCAAATAGAAAATCTGGTCCATGGGGCACTACTTTTGAAAACTTTGATAACTTTTGTGATTGCTTTTATGATGATTAACATTTCTGGCTTCTAATTCCTTTCCAATCAAATTATTCTCAGTCAGATACCATGAATCTACTTTGTGTTCACTCCCAGTAAGCCTTCAGTAGCAGTATGTACTACTTTTTTTTTTTCTTCCCCCAGAAGAACTTTGCCTGAGGGACACCTGGGTGGTTCAGGTCATGATCTCATGGTTCATGGGTCCGAGCCCTTTATTGGGCTCTGTGCTCTCAGCTCTGGCCTCTCAGCTCAAAGCCTGAAGCCTGTTTCAGATTCTGTGGCTCGCTCACTCTCTGCCCCTCCCCTGCTTGAGCTCTCTCTCTCAAAAATAAACATTAAAAAAAAAAAGAAAGGAAAAACTTTGCTTGCTAAGTGAAAAAATGGGAACTTAGTATTCTATCATTTGTAACTCTTCCTATTTATTGGCTTATAATCTATAATATTAAAAATTTCAAGACAACTAATATGTTCAACAACAAGGAAATGATTAAGAAATGTTACCAACCTCCTGTTGTAGAGTACTATACAGCCAGGAAAAGCAGTACTTCTAAAGCATATATAAAGAATAAGGGATGTTAACTAACTTGGATTTAAGTAAAATCTTGGAAGGAAAAAAGAAAAGCCCAGCAAGGTACAATAAAAAAAGGGGGAATGATCACAATAATTATTTAAAAATAAATATGGATAATTAGCTTAACATGAAAATTAGAAATATAGGATGTAAAAATGCAACCATAACTATTCTTTATCTTTATGACTATACATGCATTATTGATCTTCTCCATGCTATTTATATCTATTACAACAATTTTGAAGTTTTTACAGTGCATAATTCTTAGAACTCATAAAGATAATTCCATTTGCAATTTCATTAGTAGTGTTGAAAGGAGCTGGTAAATGTCTCTTCTGTGTTACCCTCTGGTATTTCCTGGAATTCTAATAAATAACTTTAATAATGTAATTAACAAGAAAGTGTTTTTTCACCTTTATTATATGCTTATGTGTAAATAGGTTCCGAGAGCAAATATCTGCTTAGTGAGTTGCACATATTAGCTATTCATGCTTTGTTTTTATTGCACCAAGAAAAGAAACTCTTAAAGCACATGCGCGTGCACACACACACACACACACACACACACACACACACACACACTGCAGCTACCAGCACAACAGCTTTACCATTGGGATCCCGTTAGTTTTTTTTTGTTTTTTTTTTGTTTTTTTTTATAAAACACAAGTTTCATTATACTAGTTTTCTGTTACAGTGTTCATCCTTCATGAGAGCAAGAATTTTACCTATTTAATTGCTGAATGCTTATACCCGGAATAGGGTATAGAGTACACTATGTGTTCTTAAAACATATTTTTAAATGGAATACAATATGTGCTTGTTGAACATAATGTAAAATTTGTAATAGTATATTTCCAATATTAATCATATTAATTGGTATTGAGTTATATCATCTTATTTGCTAATTAAAATTCAAATGAAGCAACTTTTGAATATAATATTTACAAAGATCTGGGCAAACATCTTTCCATCCATAGTCACCATGAACGTTATCCTACTTATACATCCTTTACTCATTTTTCATATTCTAGCTTCATTGAATTAAAAGTTAAACTGAATTAATTCCTTCTTGGTAGAGAGAGACAGCTGTGTGTTTCTGATTGTACCCGAATTATCTTTTCCAAGTATTGGTAGACTGAGCACCTGCTCTGCCTACAAGGTACGTATATAGACCCTGTGTTTATAAGGATGCATAAAACCATGGTTTCTTACCTCACATACACTGACATGAGTGACATTACATCATGTTACTATTAGCTACTGGTGTTTCAGTAGTTGAGCAGAGGCAGATATAAAATGCTATGTAAACAGAAAGGTCATCCCAACTAAAGAGAATTCCCTGATATACACTAAAGAAAGTGGCAAATGTCTATATAGAAGCAGCATTCATGAAGTGTGTCATATATATAGATACATCTATTCTATCTATATAAATATATGTGTGTATATATATGTGAAATAGGAGATTTTGAATGTAGATTATGAAACTTTTGACCTGGAATGGAGGATGATAAAATACTATGTGAAGAGTTTGGCTTTACACAGAATGATGTAACTACCATTCAATTAAGAAATCTACAGGATTTGGAGGAAATTGTGTATAGCCTGTGTTACAAATTTTACAAAGAAAATATTGAATAAAGTAATTATGACATGATACTGATGCTGAAATTACCAAAATAGCTATTGCAATGTTGTTTTTCTCTGTGAGTACAGGAGAAAATAGCTGATATTTTGGTAGCAACAGCTCTATAATCATCTGACATAATTTTTTTCTTCTCGATGGGGAAAGCAAAAAGGAGTGTCATTATTTAGCAGAATAGCACTTGCTTCTAGTCTTAGTAATGTTTCCTAAAATACACGTCTATCATAGATTATTCTGTTATGTTGCATTATGATGATTAAAAGCCTGGGTTTTGGTGTCATACCAATTAACTTTGAGTCAAAAAAGTCCCATTCACCAGCTGTCTCTTGACAAGTTACTAAAATTTTCCATTTTAGTGTACCTTTCTATAGAATGGGGATATTGGCTGTTTCTGCATTATGGGATTATTTTGTGTATCAAGCAATATTCTGAACTTAGAGCCCTTAGCTAAGTACCTGACCTAGAACATCCTCTTAATAAATACTGTCACCACCATCAGCAACACTATCTGCTTCCAGTACCGGACAACCACCACTGCTACCTCGGTCACTGCAGATGCATGACCTCTCCTATTACCACAACGTTTGCAACAAGGAACGGAGCTCACTTGTCTTCACTGTCCTCAGTCCAAGCTATTAGGAATTCCCAATGCATCCATGTGTCTAGCCAGGGCTTAAAAACAAAATCTTTATTCTGGATTTGGAAAACTACAGCTACTTCATTAACGTTTCTCTAGCAGACTGAATCGTATGATGTTTAATTGGCAGTTTGTTACCTGTAATTTCCCTATAGGGGAATGGCCATGAATATGGGGGAAAATGTATGTCCAATAGAGTGGAGATATGGCATAATTCAGACTCCTAGGGTATTTCTTATCGAGGGGAAACACTGATTTCTCCTATACTTCAAATTAAAATGGAAAATTAAAGTGCATTAATTTTGTGGATTGGCCAGCATCTTTGGGGTTCATATGTTAGAAACATCTTAGACCTTCAGATATTGAAAGAATCTGAAAAATTACCTTTGTTAAAATGCTGATTTAATAGATAAGGAAGCTAAGGCTTAGACTATTGAATAAAAAGAATTTGAATAGGATAGAAATTGTGTTGAAGGACAGAAGTTATTAGGGTTTAATAAGTAAAGAATATGCTGATTGAATCAATAATTTGGGAGTGAGAGTATTAAGAGAAAGTAGGATATTAAGAAAGAAGACTGGAGAGCTTGTATGTGCAGAGATAAGAAAAGCCAGGAACACATTTAGAGTTCAAGGAAACTGAGCAGAGGGCAGAGTGAAGACTGAAACATAGAGTCCCCTCCCTGGGTTGCCATGGTTACAGGTCTTCCTTCTCTAGCTAGCTAAATGTAATGGGGAAAAAATAGATGCAAATGAAGGAAAGAGTAATTAGCCATACATATTCTGGAGAAAAAATTGGAATAGATTTGTGCCGTCTTCCAGGAAAAAAAAAAAAAGAGATGTTGTCACAAAAGGATGGAATAGTATCTTTCATTAAGCAAAGATTGTACTGAGCCCATGAGATTACATGTCTCTTGAGTTCTGCCAAATTTTGAGTTTATTTGTGCAAACTAGAGATAAATACAATGTGGCAGCTACCTATTTGACCTGATGCCAATGCTATGTGGAAGAAATCCTGGGCTGACAAAAGGAGCTTGCTTTCTGGCCATTTTAGGAGAAATGAATTAGTTATCAGCAATTCTGGCTGTTTGGTGCCTTCCCTACTCTCCTGCTGCCTTGCTTCTGCGAAGGAGAGCAAACACCCCAAGAAGAGACCCCTAAGAAGAATTGAAGTTAGTTTTTCCCCAGTAGAATAGCATTATTTGTACAAATTCATTCGTAAAATACACATGGAGGAAGTTCTAAATGCCAGCAACAATTCTAGAAGTAGGGACAAGCAGTGAAGAAAGGAGACAAAATTGTCCTCCTGAAGTTTACATTCTAGTGATGGAAGGAGACAATAAATGAAATTAATAGGTTATGCAATACACCCCTCCTTCCCACGTTGGTATGGGAGTAATCCATTACTATCAAGTAAAAGGGGGTTTGAAGAGTGGGAAACATACGGAAATTTTAGAGCAGGTGACAGCGAAAGCCTACCTTGGATAAAGATTTGAGTAAATGGGAAAACTAGGCATTATGGTATGAGGTAAGGGAGAACAAGGGAAATGGAATGGTGAGGGCAAAAGCTCTACAGTGGGCTCATGCCTGGTGTGTTTTGGGAACAGTGAACAGTGTAGCACAGTTGGAGCACCATGAGAAGACAGTGGTGGGAATTAGAGATAAAGGGTGGAGTGCAAGTTGTGTAGATCCTGTTTACATGTTGTAGTCCTCCTTTAAGTGGCAGTAGGGAAGCCTTGGAGAACTTTGAGCAGAGGCATAATGTGACCTCTCCTATGCTTAAAAAGAGGCTCTGAGACTGCTGTGCTGGAAGAGACATTGAGAAGACAAGGATAGAAACCTGGTTTAGAAGGGGCCCCAGGGTGGCTTAGTAGATGAAGCAGTGGACTTCGGCTCAGGTCATGATCTCATGGTTGGTGAGTTTGAGCCCTGTGTTGTGCTCTGTGCTGACAGCTCAGAACCTTGAACCTGCTTCGGATTTTGTGTCTGCCTTCTCTCTCTGTCCCTCCTCCACTCACGTTCTGTCTCTCTGTCTCAAAATAAACATTAAAAAAACCAAACCTGGTTTAGGAGACTAGTAATTGAGGCATGTGGCAATGACAGCTGTCACCACTGGTAAGCAGCTGGGATCACATAGTGGAAGGACTGAATATGTTTTGAAAGAGATGTCTTTAGAATTTGTTGAAGGTCTAAATGTGAAGGGTAAGAGAAAGACCTCAATAATGAGTCCAAGGCTTTGGGCCTAGTGAGAAGAGATGTTTCATGCTTCTAAAGCTCTCCCTCACATGGTCTTGATCTGATCTCTTAAATGAAGATAATTATCAAAAGTAGGGAACTTTTTTCCAACTTTAGCATTGAGTCTATAAATACAATGTTTAGAATGTGCCAGCTGGTTTGCTAATCATTAGTCAAATGCAAGGAGCAAAAGACTATTTACTAAGAAAGTAAAGTCTCGTGGGTGTTTTGTGTGTGTGTGTGTGTGTGTGTGTGTGTGTGTGTGTGTGTGTGTGT